>NC_137063.1:39757345-39827345 GCF_032717465.1 Coenobita brevimanus
AATAATAAATATTAATAATAATAATAATGATAAGCCTTATCGATGTGAAAGGGTCAAGATGCAGACGAAAGTATATACGCAGATATAGGTAACAGTAACTTGGTAATTAAGCTGGAGATAACCTGGACTGCAAGCTGGTTGGTATTAGTAGTTACAGGTGAGAATTCCTTGAAAATATAGATGATGGCACCTTGGTAGTTAACAGTAATGAATGATAGAACAAACTGGGTATATAGCTGGGAATACCTTGAAACCAGAAGTGGGCAGTTAACTAAGCTGCAGGTGGGATGGCAATAGTTGTTACGAGACAGAGTAACTAGGTAATACAGCAGTGAAAAAATCGGAGCTAGAAACGGGCAGGTAATCAAGATACAGGTGGGAGTTAATAGAGATGGCACATGAGTGACCTAATAGTACAGCTGTGGGTGACTCAGAAGTGCAGGTCAGAAAAAAAGTCTTTACGAATTATGCAATTATATCTTAAATGAACAGCAAAAATAAAGTCTAAATCGGAAATGAAAATTCACTAGTATCTATGGAAATGAAATAAATATGCATGGAAAAATAAGATTCGGAAAAAGTAATCCAAGTTTACATAACCTATTAATTCATCTGTCAATAAAGCAAACGATCCGAATTCAGGAACAGTAACTGCCAAGTCAATACACAATCCATCTCCAATAAAAATCGTGGTCAACAGTACACCACCACACAAATTTATCTCTAAAGTTGATTCGAACAGACATCGAAGGTGCATAAAAAAAAAACTGGCATATCAAATAAAAGCACTACAGTCCTATGAAGAAATGCAACCTATTTAACTACTGAATAAAACAAAGGAAAGATATCTTCATGCACGTCATCATCATCGTAACCCTATTCTTCACTAGTATAACTGAAGTGGGAATGATTCTGTACATAATTAAATACTGGTAAATAAATATATATATAAAAACACTCAACCAGCCCATAAAAACACTCAACCAGCCCACGTAATCCCACAAATCGACATAGGGGGAAAGGAAAGCTGGAAAATCTGGACAGTACAATCAGAAGAAGACGTCGCTTATGTCAACGAGGTAATATAGAGATGTCATATTGATGCCACGAGCAGACGGGGAAATGGAGGGAGGAGGGGGATACCAGGGGAAAGGGAAGGTATTTCGAGCTGGGAGGGAGATGGGAGTGGATGAGGGGGACGGAAGGATAGGGGAGGGGATGAGGAGGAGAGGGAAAAGCTATACTGAGAAGAAAGGGAGTTAGGAGTGCGAGAGCAGGAGCGGGGTAGGGATGTGGAAAAAAAACAAACGATGGGAAGGGGAAGTTGAAGGGAGAAAGGAGTGGGAAAGGACGGTAAGGGAGGAACAGGAAGACGAGATGGGGAGTACGGGAGGGGATGGGGCAGAGGGAGTGGAGGAAGGGATGTGGAGGGGGAAGGGGAGATGGAAGTGAGAGAGGAGATTATATGGAATAGGAGACACGGGTAGGAATGCTGAGAAACAGTTTGAGAAACTGAAGGAGGGGAAGGAAAGAAATGAAGAGGGGAGACGAGGGGAGAAGGAGAGGCAGGGGGAGGAAGGAAATAGAAAAAAATAAAGGAGGAGGTGGAGGAGGGAGGGAAGGGATTATTTGGAGAGGGAGAGAGGCGTGAGGAGAGACATCAGTGGGAATTGGAGATAGGAAGAAATGAAGTGGAGACAAGGAGGAAAGAGGAAGGGTGAATGGGAGATTCTGACACTGGAAGAGGAAGAAGGGATAGCAAAGTAGAGAGAATAAGAGGTAGAGGGAGAAGGTAACACGAAGAATGAAAGAGGAGAGCCGGAGAGGATAGAAAAACAGGAGGAATGGAGAAGATAGGAGAGGTGTGAAGCAGAGTAGGAAAGGAGCACAAAAGAAGACGGAAGATGGAGGATGGGAAAAAGAGAATGAGAGAGGATAGAAAACTAGGGCCAGGGGGATGTAAGATCAGGATAAGGAGAAAGACCAGAGTTTAAAAAAAAAAAAAAAAGTAGAAGGGAGAAAGAAGGGAAAGTAAGATGAAGACGGAAAAACAGAGGGAAAAGTGATAGAGGGTGAAAGAAAATAGAACATGGAGCCGAAAGAGGAAACGAAGAAGGAAAAGAGGTTACAACAAAAAATGAATTATGAGGTAAACGAGAACGAGATGAAGGGGGAAAAAATAAGAAACATGGTGGAGCTGAAAGTTGCAGCAATGGAAAAAAAGGAATGGATGAAGAGTGAAGGAAAGAATGAAAAAGTTGGGATTGAAAAAAACAGTGAGGAGGGAACGGGGAGGAACAGAACAAAGCATACTGGAGCAAAATCATTCTTTAAAAGTTTATTATTATTTTTTATTTAACAAAATTGGATTTATGACGTCATGCAGGACATACCACTCTGTACTTTGATGCAGCATTTCCCTGAGATGCACAATCCTAAGACACATACGAGTATGGCTAATTTTCCTTACTTAACATCATCAAACACTAAAAAAAAAAATACACTATTATTAATTCAGTACGACTAACCCTATTTTTATTTTATTCATGCTACACCCATACGGTTTCATTCAGGGAAGAAATCCCAGATTATAAAGAGATTGTAAACCATCTCCATTAACCCCGTCACTACGAGGGAGTTTCCTTAGGTGGATGGAAGCAACAACAATACAGAGATGCCACTGTAGAGAAAGGAGTCAATCGATCTATGTGTCTGTCACCTTTCTTTTTTATTACAGAATATGGAAGTGGCTTTAAAACGCGTCGAAAAAACTTCATACTCGTATATTCAAAGACACTAATTTCCATACCATCACTAACTGTTAATCTATCGACCATTTATGCAGCAATACAACTCTACGTGTTCCCGGAACACACACACACACACACACACACACACACACACACACACACACACACACACACACATACACTGAGTGAGAGAGAGAGGGAGAGAGAGAGTAAAACTGTGATCATTCGTTTATCTTCACACTTTTATATAGTTTCAAAATGTGGGTATAATTGTTCCATTTGAACAATTTATGGCAATCTGAAAACAAGATACATGTACGTTCTACCTTTGTCTTTTTAGCTTGCTTCAATAAAAGCAAGATGCAAAATGAAACAAGAAACATTTTGATTTTACACAGAACCGGCTGGAAATTCTACAAGTACGTATAGAGTTACTTAACAGGAGACTTTTACTGCGCTGCCTCTGATATGGCTCAGCGTACAAAAGAACTATTGTGGCTTCAAGAGGGCCTCAGTGGACAAATAACTGGTGCTCCAACAGCCAACTACAACGTATACTAGAGCCAGTCTTCTTTGTTACGATTTTTCAAGATAACCATATTCTAAAGACACACATACCTGTTTAATCCACTAGTGCAGGAGTCGGCAACTCTAGGCACGCGTGCCAGACTTGGCACGTGAAGTGCTACACTATGGCACTCAGCGTGATCCAGTGTAACAAAGAAAATATTGAAAATGCAAAGAGAGAGAGAGAGAGAGAGAGAGAGAGACAGAGAGAGAGAGAGGTGGGCACATCCTTCCTTACTAAATCAATTAACACTGTCGCTACAGTGTTAAAAAATCTTACCTGACACGCAAAGTGGCGAAAAAATTGGCATTAATTATAAACTGGCACACCATGTTCAAAAGGTTGCCGACCCCTGCACTAGTGTATGTAAGAACAGTCGTCACTCAAAAACTATAAGAGATACTTTCTTTACAGTATAATAAAAAAAAAAAAACTAACAGCTGAGGAGAGGTCGCATAAAATAAGACTGTAAGATGGAATTCCGTATTTCGTATAGTCTACCATATTACATACAATCACTATCACACTCTCTACAGTATTCCTCATATTCCCAACAACTTATTTTTCACTTGTACCTCTCTCTCTCTCTCTCTCTCTCTCTCTCTCTCTCTCTCTCTCTCTCTCACACACACACAAGATTAAGCCCACAGTTAGCGATACAGCGCGCGTCTCCTCTCCCATATGATCTAATCGACGCCAAGGTGCCTAATGTTTTGAAACACTGGACGAACATATTTGAGAACACTTTCGACATAAGTGTTACTGGATCGCTGGCTAGGAAAAATATGATTAAGTGCGCAACTGTGGATCAAGTAAAGTCGGAGAAATTACGATCTTCTCAATCAAGTCTGAAGAAAATTTACAACTGGCGAAGTACAATGAAACCCCGAACTCTAGTAGTGCGTGCTTCAAATGCTTCGATTTTTCCGCTAAGTATTCATCAGACTTCGGGAAACTCTCTCTCTCTCTCTCTCTCATAGTGAAGAGGTTATTTGGGGCAGCTGAAGAGAGAGAGAGAGAGAGAGAGAGAGAGAGAGAGAGAAAGAGACACACACACACACACACACACACACACACACACACACACTAGGTGGATGGAGACAGCTGAGTGAAAGTTGAGCAGATTGACAAAGTGAGAAGGTTGAGAAGACGAGAGTGGGAGAGTTGAGTGATATGAACGTGTTGTGCGGTGGATAGGGTTAGAACACTAAAAATGGTCGAGAAGAGATGTGGGAAATGGCGTGGAGTGGCCTGAAGAGGAGGGGAGGGGAGTGGAGTGGAGTGGAGTGGAACGGAGTGAGGTGGAGAGAAGCGGTGTAAAGTTGAAGGAGAGCGATCAGAGTACAGTGTTTAAGGGAAAAGCTGCTGTAACTTCCGTAAATGGTGATGAGAGAGAGAGAGAGAGAGAGAGAGAGAGAGAGAGAGAGAGAGAGAGAGAGAGAGAGAGAGAGAGAGAGAGAGAATGGATAATATATATTTTTTTCCGATAAAGGAAGAGACACAGGAGACACAGGAGAGGAAGGGAAATGGAATGAAGGATTCAAATGAGGTATATGGATGGAAAGAGGCAGATGGATGGAGTCAGATGCGGAAAACGATAGGATGGGTGGATAGATGGATGGGAAAAGCGAACAGGGGTGAGGTAGGTGGGTGGATGGATGGAAGGATGGATGGATGGATGGATAGACGGACGGACGGACGGACGGACGGACGGACGGATGGATGGATTGACTGATGGATGGTGTGGATAGGAGTGAGGAAAAGCAACATGGGGTGTCCCTTTCATTATCATCATTATTGCATTACCCAGATATTTTTTTGCAACCCAATAGAGACAAAAATAAAAAAAAATGTCAATGGTCCTTTGTTAGCATGATTGAATTACCATGATTTTCAGCGCCACGTCAGACCAGGGGAGGGGGGAGCGAGGGGATAAAGGGGAAGAGTGGGAGGGAAGAGAGTAGGGGAGCGGAGATGGACAAAGAGGGAGAGGAGACGGGAGGGGGAGGAGATGTCGCTGTGTGGGAAAGGGGAGGGGGAGGCTAAGGGGAACAGGGGGTGCTGAGGGGGAGAGGGTGGCGGCTAACGGTGGGGAAGAGGGGAATGAGAGACGTGGGAAAGGGAGACAAGAGTTGAGGAAGGGAAGAAGGGAGGAGGGAAAGGAGTTACGGAGAGGGGGAGTCGAGGAGGGGGAAGTGGAGGGGAATTTTTAAAAACTGCAATTCACTTCTCTTCATACGAGCGGTTCGCGATAAGATCAAAATTCTGAAAAAGTGAATAACTGTCGCCGTCCGTCCCTCTCCCTCTTCCATATTCACAAAAATATTAAAGCTGACAGACCGTATGAAATTCAAGCGTATGAATTCATTAAAAAAAAAAAAAAAAGTATGAATGCACAATTTCAACGAAGCATGCAATCCTTCACTTTAAAATATCTTCTTCTAGGAAAGAAAGATACGACATATTTATCTTCTTGAAATGACAATGCACGACATATTAAGGCAGAATGCTTTTGATTAATTCTACAAACGCAGTCAAATCACAGTACCCTTGAAAACCCACAGGACTGTATCATGACTGCACTGATTAGGCTTGCATACTTTTCATCAGAGACAAGTTATTATTATAATACTGTATTTATTAAACCACCGCAGTAATACCCGCAATGCAGTATCTGCAGTAGGCGACAAAGTGCAGCAGTCTTACGTGTGCTTATGTACGTTGTGGTAGTATTTTTATTTATGCTAAAAAAGAACCAATGGAAGGAAACCCACAAAGGTGTTCTTACAAAAAGAAAAAAGTATAGACTGTAAACAAGAGAGGGTCAAATTCAAGATCCGTTCACTGTCTAGACTGTTGCGTGCTAATGCGAAGTAAGCTACCATGAATTATGGATTTGTGTGTGTGTGTGTGTGTGTGTGTGTGTGTGTGTGTGTGTGTGTGTGTGTGTGTGTGTGTGTGCAGTGACTTCCAAGATTAAGTAACAAAGGCAGTGAATTTACTGATGACGTTATGATACTGAAATGAGTCAGAGGAGGGAATCAGAGAGAAAGGAGGAGGAGGAGGGAGGAAAACAGAAATATACGTGAGGGAACGAAGACAAGAAATGCTAAAAACAACAAGCTTAACTGAAGAAAAATGTAAATAAGAAAAAGAGGGATAGAAATGTCAAATAATACGCGTGGGAAAATAATCATATGGTGCAGGCTTGAAATTAAGGTAATATAAAGAGAACAAGGTGAACGGGGACGGAATTCAATTTGGGAAGGGGGGAAAAAATAAAGGAAGGAAGGAGAGGGATGCGAAATGAATGGAGGAAACGTAGAAGTGTAAAGTTAGGAGTGGAAAAAGAGTACAAATATTTTTCACCTGATATTCCTCATATTCCTCTTCTGTGATCCTTACTTCACACCCTTCACTGACAGTCCTCAGAAGTACCTTAAATGCAATGCTTGTCGCCCATCCGTAAGTCTTAATCTCTTCTCCATGATGAGTCTGTTCTTCCTTTTGCTACCTCCAGCCAATTTTAGTGAACTTTAAGGAAACCTCTATCATCGAGGGGGTTAGAAACAATCTCCATTTACCCTCTCACTACGAAAGGTCTCCCCAGAGGTAAATCAAACTGTCTGATGTCCGCAAAGAATGTATGGTGGTAGCAAGAATAATATAATGGTGTTAACGTCATGAAAAGGTTTAACTGCGCCTTTTCCCTAATACTTCGCACCAATACCACCACAGTCATATCTTCCACAGTTCCATTCACCCGCGTCCTTCACTTGATACCTTTCACCATTACCACCACATTCATATCTTTCCCAATACCATTCATCTCTCGCAAGTGTCCATCAAAAAGGTACCCAATTTTCCACTCAATGCAATTCCCGCCTCTCACAAGCACCTATAATTCCATATAACCCTTTCATCCAGGCGAGGTTAATTCTTAGTTTATTTTTGCTGTTATTAGATGATTTTTATTACACGATTTTTTTCACCTTAGGACAGCATTCTCATACCCAAGATACTAATAAAGACTACAACTAACCCCTTTAGGTCAATATGTCTCTCTTAAGCCGAATAAAATCGTCTGATGGTAAGAAGAATAAATTATGAACATGTCCTCAGGCTGAATGAGTTAATATTTTACGCCTTATTCGGTACTCATTACCAAGAGCATTCTTTAGTACAGTATTCTCAACCCCTCAGCTGCAGATTACTAACTTTGTATCTTATTTCGGCCAACGTAAGATCGATTTCACAACAGGTATGCTCATGAGAAACTACAAAAAAGAGAAAGAACGAAAGAAGGAAAATTATCAGAGTTTGTACCTTTACCCAGTACTCACACTAATCGTAATTACCCATACTTCTTACTGGTAAACTTATCCAAAACTCAGATTCCATATTTCTCATACAATACCTCTTACACGCACCTACACCCAATACTCCTCACTAATACTTCCTACCTTTACCTACATTATTACAATACCGGCAGCTCAATGACTCAAACTTGAACCGAATTTTCTTTTCTCCTTTTGTAGCTTACTTCATGTAGCTGAGAGGTAGAGAAAGACAATACCGTGGCTCTACATCCTTTCTGCAGCACTTCTCCGTGATCAGCATTATATTTAAGTGTTAACCTACTAATATAACTCGGCATTCAAGATGGCAGGATGGCAATTTTAAGCCAAGGTAAACCAAACATAGTATAGTATCTTTATCCAACATCCAGCATCAGTATTTCTCTTCCTATATCCCTTTCCGCGTACCCTACTCAGTACTCCTCACCAATACATTTTTTTTACCCAGTACTTCTTTGTTATCTTGACCCAATATCAGCATCCATATTTCTCACCCAATACCCCTTACACGTGTCCCTGTTCATTGATTCGACACATTTTTTCTTGACCAATACGTACATCATACAGTTAGTTTTATCCCCTTTCATTTATATGCCTGATCCATATTCTTAATCATTGTATATATTCAGAAATACCTTATCTCATTACCGTACTCCACACCTAAGTATGATTCACAAGTACCTTAATCAAATAACTCTCCCTCATACCAGACTTTCCCCTTACCATGTAGTATTTCTTATAAATGTCTTAATTCAGTACTCCTCACCAAATACCCCTCACATGCAAACTACCCCTTCGCCAAGCACTTAACAAACAGCCTTCCCTCATGTATCTCATCAAATCTTAGCTATGTCTTCATTATTTCTTCAAACTGTCTTAAATCAATAACCTTTACCTAATATCCCCGTCAAAGTAAATCTAACACATCCTTTCCTAATAATCTCCCACAATTACACTAAAACACTCCCTCTTCAGGCCACTCCCTTGCTCCGACCCTGCCACCTACAGCATCCTGAGCCCGCCGCCTTGTTATGCAGATTTCAGGTTCGATTGTCAGAGTTGCCGTGGAGGTCAGAGGATCTGTTATTGTGTTGGTCGTGCATAATGTGTGTGTGTGTGTGTGTGTGTGTGTGTGTGTGTGTGTGTGTGTGTGTGTGTGTGTGTGTGTGTGTGTGTGTGTGTGTGTGTGTGTGTGTGTGTGTGTGTGTGTGTGTGTGTGTGTGTGTGTGTGTGTGTGTGTGTGTGTGTGTGTGTGTGTGTGTGTGTGTGTGTGTGTGTGTGTGTGTGTGTGTGTGTGTGTGTGTGTGTGTGTGTGTGTGTGTGTGTGTGTGATTTAAGTAGAAAATATTTATAAATTACATACCAGTGCTATACAGTTTAGCTCGTATTGTTTCTTCTTAAACTTGCTAAATCGACAGTGCGAGCCTCTTCTATTGTTTGTTATATTGCAATATCTCTAATGTTTAGCAATATATCTATCTATCTATTTACATGCATGCATTTAATGAGCATTTGCAATATGAAGCATGGCTATACCGTTGTATAATACCCTTTTGTGCACAACGAGTTTTTGCAACATCATCAAAGCGTTGCAGTTTTGTTATACTGAATTATACTTTGAACAATATAAACTTGACAACATACCAGTACCAAACAATAACATACTACAGCACTTCATTAAAACATATTTGTTCCGTCATTAATGGTGGTTGTTCGTTAGTAACAGTTAACCAAACTGTATACTACATAAACCGTTCAGTACATGGTCAAAATAACTTACTATATCATTACCAAGCTAATATTGTTAATCTTTATTTCTTTAACTTAAGATACGAATCATGTTACCCTATATTCAGAAAAACTCTGTAAAATGCACATTTTCAATTACAAGGATGTTTGCTTAAATATCTATCTATCTATTATTTATCTATCTACAGCCAAAAACCTTAATCGCTGAATGGGCGGCAATAAAGGAATCGCCTCCATGCCACCTATATCCTCACATTCTCCTCGCTCATACACCTCTTCACCCCATCACTCCATCTCAGATCTCAGTCCCCTTTCCCTTCCCCCTCCCCAGCTACCTCACTCATACTCTCTTTGTCAATCTTTTATTTTCCAATCTCTCCACACGGCCAAAACATGTTACGAGACTTCTAATGCTCTACAGCGCAACAACACTGCAACATCACAACGTTTCTTCACTTTCTCACTTTCTCTCTCTCTCTCTCCACACACGATCCTCTCAAATAACTCATTTTCACTCCTCTTACTTTTGACCTGTGTCCTTGCAACAGTCCAAGGTTTACAAGCCGATTATTATATTTTTATAACTACCAATTTTATAATTATTACTATCGACATAACGAACCACTACTACCGGAAAAGCCACAGAATAAAAGCCATTAAACTTGGTGATGCATTGCAGTAGACATTTTTACATCGCTCCACACGGCACCAGCACTAATTCAGAATACCATTATGGTAGTAAAGAGGCAGTTAAGTCTGTAAGGCTTAAAACAGACAGAAACTAACACATATACACAGACAGGTACATAGTAAGGCAGGTGTAACAACAGGCTGACAGCGGGCCATAAATAAAGCCAGTTCCATATTTCCTTTTACGAGATGTTGGGACCAGAGACTAGGTTATCTCAATTCTGAACATTTTAGTGGCATTTCGCGATCAAAGTCACCAGCAGCCTCTTGGGACTTGGCACCGTTGCACAATGCACATGTGAAGTGAATTTTTCAGCTCAAAAATCCAGTTCTTCAGATTAATATATAGCTAAAAATGATGATAAAAAGAGACACAGACAGATAGTTATATAGACAGACAGATAAAGAGACACAGACGGATACGAATAGACGGAGACATTGAAATAAAAATACTGACAAAGAAGGTAGATAAACAGATGAAAAGACAACCACATGAACAGATGTATCAGACAGGCATGTAGACAGACAGACAGAGCACCACCTCTCCCTCCCTCCTTAAAGCACTCCCTCACAGCCATTTACACAGGGAAGGCGAGCAATAAGGCATCGGAAAATACATGAAAATTTTTTATTACAGATATCTGCTACCTCCTAAGGCAAGGTTTAATGGTGACTATTTCTTGCCTACTTCACAACGAGGTGTTTTGCCCAAGCTCAATAAAATCGTTTTGGGGCAGTAAGAATGTATAATCGCCGGCATAAAAACTAATCCGCTTCACTGCGATAAATAATGAGACGGTGAACACTGGCCTTCGAAACTCAGTACAGTAAGACTATATTGGTGCCCAGAATATTTTTTTCAGAGTATTATGTAACATTTTTATAACTGTTCGACTAAAACGTGGAAAGATATCATTTTCCGCAACTGTACCAAAATAAACAAGGCCACATCGTACTGAAGGGCTTAATGGCGTCTATTTCTAACCCTTCTAGTCTGGGTTTCTTCCTAAAACTAGCGAAACGTCTGGGAATACCAAGAATGAAACATAAATGTCGTCATTGTTAAGAAGGAATTAATAGACGAATTTTTAATGGAAATAATGGTCACTAAAACCAAACCTGCAACATATACTTTTTAATGGGATCAAAGGTAACCCAAAGTAAACCTAAAAGGGAACAGGTCAAAAGTTAAGAGGTGAAAAATATAACGTGCACGAAGGAAGGATTATCAGGGGATCAGACGGCTCATCACAACACCAGAAGGCAAAAACAGATGAGCGAAAAATATATGAGTGATGAAAATATGAGTTATGGAAATAAATCATAAAAATGGGTCATGAAAATAAATGGTGAAAATTTGAATGATGAAAATATGAGTCAAGAAAATAAGTGAGGTGAAAATCAATGTGATGAAAATGAGTAATGAAAATAGGTGATGAAAATGAGAGGTGCAATTGGGTCATAAAAACAGGTGTGATGAAACTCAGTGTGACGAAAATGTGTGGTGAAAATGAGTCATAAAAATAAGTGATGAAACTAAGTGATGAATATACGTGTGGTGACAATATGAATGACGAAAATATAAGGATGAAGACGCAAGTGACGAAAATATAAGTGATGAAGTGTGACAACAACATGCACGAGAGGTGGGGTAAGGCGGGCGGACGGGTGTGGAGGTGGGAGGGGAGGAAGAAGGAAGGGGAAAGTGGCGCAGGGAGAGAAAAACGAATGGAAGGAATGGTGCCAAGTGGGTGAAAGATGTGGAAAAGAAGAGAAGGGGATGAAAGGGAGGAGAGATGAGTGAAAGACGGATGGAAGTGACAAGGGGAGGGAGTGAGAGAAATGGAAAAAGTGAAGGGGGGGGGGATGAAAGCGGGGGGCAGATGGGTGGATGAGGGTGAGAAATGGGTGGAAGGGAAGACGAAGGAGAAAGTGGGAAGAAGGGGAGGGGGATGAGAAAGGAGTGCGAGGGAAGAGAAGGCGAGAGAAAGGGGAGAGGGAAGAGGGAGTGAGAGGAGCCGTGGGAGTTAGGAAGGGGAGAACGAGTGCACGGGGGGAGTGAAAGAGGCGAAGGAAGGGAGGAAGGGATGAGAGAGGGGCACAAGGGAGGAGAGGATAGGACAGAAAAGGAAAGGAAGAGGGGGAAATGGGAGGAGATGGGTGAGGGAGGCTGAGAGGGGCGGGAGCGATGGAATGAAACATGTAATGCTGAGAGGAAAACTAAAGGGGCAGGGAAAGAAAAGGGGCAAGGGAAAGGGAGGGAGTGAACAGTAATGCATGAGTTACGATAGGGTTGAAACAATGAAAGAGTAAATAGGGACACACACACACACACACACACACACACACACACACACACACAAACGATCAGATACATTTGCATCTGAGAGAGAGAGAGAGAGAGAGAGAGGCACCCCCAGTACACATTTTACCTCGCACAGACAGTGACAGACTTTTATCAACAGGTGGATAAGCAGTAACTGATTTAACCCCTTCCGCACGATGACCCTTTTCTGTAAGTAATCCCTCCTTTTTTTTTTTTTTAAGGACAGTCCTCTGCTGGTGAAGGGGTTAATGAAGTCTGTATCTATCCTCATCATTTCGGAAAGTCTATCCTAAGCTGAGCAAAATTGTCTATAGGTAACGAATGAGACGGTAAATACGTCTTAAGAGTGAACAGGTTAATGAGAACTACCATTTAACAACGGTGATATTCAGTGTTAAACAGAGTCGATGATTTGGCAGCAAAAACATAGACAACGAGAATCATTTACCCCTTCAGTACCATCCCGCCTTTATATTTTATCTATTTACCTGTTTATCTATCTTTTCACCCATCTATCTATAGCCAGACGCCTTAATCCCAGAAGGGGTGGCCATAAACAAATCGCCTTCACGTCCCCTTGTCATTCTCCATCAGGCTACCCTCCCTCAATCTCACCGTCCAAGTCCGATTCGTTTCAGCTTAGGACACATGCTGACAGGGTTACAAAACGATCCCTAACAACCCATTCTGTATGATGTCCTTTGTTACTTTCTTGCTATCCCCTGGCAACTGCACAACTAAAGGGACGCATCTCGTAGTGAAGAGGTTAAAAAAAAGCAAACAAAAGTAACGAGCAACAACGTAAGACAGTCAGGAAAGAACAGCTTCAAGAAGAAACACAAAAGGTAATTTAACATAAGAAACAGAGACAGTGGCATACCTAACAAGAGGGTAACAGGGAGAGGCAATTAGCAAGATGAAACAAGACAGATTTAGAAACAGATTAACAGACAAACCAGGGGAGACACAATTACCAACACCAGTCATTCATACATACATACACATACATCGTTTATACATACCCGTACAGTATACTGCTATATACATGAATGCGCATATACACAAACTGGTCCATAACTGCACATATTCATGCAAATATATATACATTTTTGCAAAAACACAGAAAAACAAGGAACATGATAAAGAAATAAAAACAACTGACAAAGAAAAGAAAAACTGAATGAGAAAGATAAAGACATAATAAAGATTATGATAAATGCAACATAATCATACAAAGAAAACATACAAATCTCACACGAGCACATGATTAAAAACAACGTCAAAGACCTGATTAAAACACACACACACACACACACACACACACACACACACACACACACACACACACACACACACACAGGAGGTAAAGACAAAGCAAGTCCTTTCTGCACACCCACGCACGTT
Organism: Coenobita brevimanus; assembly: GCF_032717465.1. NCBI lineage: Eukaryota > Metazoa > Arthropoda > Malacostraca > Decapoda > Coenobitidae > Coenobita > Coenobita brevimanus. The sequence continues at coordinate 39,771,191 of NC_137063.1, forward strand.
TATACACAACGGACAGACAAAGCAAGTCCTTTAGACACACACACACACACACACACACACACACACACACACACACACACACACACACACACACACACACACACACACACGCAACAACAATACCAACAACAAACAGAAACAGGCAGACAAAGGGAATGCCACATTAAATTCACAGATCCCGTCTCCCTACCCATATATACAAACTTCCTTAAACATAGCCTGATCGACAACCAACAGACTGACAAAACAAAATCCTTCACTTTCCCACCCCCGTCTTCTCACATACAAACTCCCTCCCCTCCACAAACATATTCACAATAACAGTAAGACGGACAGACTAAAGAAAGCCCCTTTCCAACTCACAACTCCTGCTACACCCCCACAACACACACACACACACACACACACACACACACAGTCACTCACTAACCCACAACTCCCTTCTACCTGCATACATACACCGATACACACATGCAAAAGCACAATAACAGGCGGGAAGGCAAAACAGAATCTATTTTTAACCCAAAACTCGAGTCTCCACACAAACATACAAATCCTAAAACACACACATACACACACACACACACGCACACATACAAAACCCAACTCTCACCAGCCCACAACCGCCGTCTCCCCCTCCGCCCCCCACACACAGGCGCACAATAAGAGAGACAAAACATAATCCCTCACTAAATCCCTACCCTCCCTGCATACTGACAGGTGAAGGTATGTGCCAGGTAGATCACTCTCACTCACTCACTCACTCACACACACACACACACACACACACACACACACACACCGAGAGAGAGAGAGAGAGAGAGAGAGAGAGAGAGAGAGAGAGAGAGAGAGAGAGAACAGAATCCCTCACTAAATCCCACACAGCGACAGGTGAGGGTATCCAGGTAAGCCAGGTAGACAGATCCCTCCTACAGGTGAGTTTAAAGGGCCTCCCAGCTTCACTAATTGGCATGAGTTCCCTCGCCTAATGAGACACCTTTGACTCTACGACAATGCTGGATCCCCTGCCTTGTTTTGCTTACCATCCATCCTCGCTAATAATCCTCCACAAAACGCAGTGTGTGTACGCTTTGAAAACACGCAAAGTCCGCCTTGACAAGGGTAACAAGCAATTTGGACATCTTACGTGGAGAGGTGATTGTTGGAAGTTTTTTTTTTCTTTTCTTTTGTTTTTTGTGAGCCCGCAACCCATTTGTTAGGTGGCAATTAGACGACAACGACGACGACGACGACGACGATGATGGATTGACTGACTGACGACGGCGACGATCGTGTTATAATAAATGGAAACACTATTCCACTAATGGTTTCCAAGAAATTATCTGCCTCATAAAAGGATCATTTATTTCAATGAGGCTGAAAATAACCAGGAAAACAGGTAAAAAGTTAAGCCTTAGTTTTCCTGGAAGGATTACTACCTCCTGGAAAAGTTATATTCAGTTTAGATTAAAAAAAAAAAAAAAAAAAAAAAAAAAAGATCGCTTGGGAACTTCAAATGATCTAACTAGAAAGAGAATTATCCGTTTCCAGAGGATTTTAACGAAAACGATTAAATCGGCCAAATTGCTTTTCATACATTTTCGAAATGTGTTCAATTGTTGTCACCCTATACGAGTATAACAGATCAAATCAAACTGGTATGTTTTAATAACCCAAAAATAACAACTGTATAACGCAAATTGAGCTTTAAATACATCCAGTCTCAGTGGTCTTCAATTTTCTCACCAACTGTATCTTCCTGTTTTGCAGGCAAGTAATAAATCTACACGGACTGAATTTACAATGAAGTTCTGCATTATTGAATTACTTTACCATAACATCATCATCATCTGTTGCTCACTGTCATAAATGGAGTGGACAATGTGCAGATACAGGCAAGGAAAGAAAACCCCCAAAGCTGGAGAATCCATCATCAGAGTATCCTTTGAAATGGACCATATTCTACAGCTTTTGTTATACAATCTATTCACTGCAACAGCTGCCACCAGACGTTGGAGAACACCTTAGTCCTGAAGGGGTTAATGAAGGCCACATGCAACCTCTCCAGTTCGAAAAATCTCTCCTGATCAAAGTTAACAAGAATTTTAAAAAATACAAACCTGGCCTGAAGAGGTTAAGGTTCCAGTTATCTGTTTCTATAAATACACTGTACCTATGTCTTGCGATCCGCTTTTAACGCTAAACCAATCACAGACATACCTATGAAAACTACTGTTGTTATAAGGGTAAGAGGCCGGTTATATGGAAGCAGGAAACTAGATATATATTTTTACTCTGAGAACTCGAATCAAAGAGAGCAACTTTAAAGCTTCCAGCGATTAATTTTCCACAATCTTCCCTTCTTTTTTATAATCTAAGAGAACAATGTTGCTCAACTTTATATGATAAGGACAATAATTTTAGTTTTCTTTTTATATTGTTTTATCATACGGCCCGGACCCTACCTTCTTCCCTCATCCCATACTTACATAAGAGGAGGGTCAGGATGATATTATAGCACTCTTGTTCATGCATATGTCTGAAAAACTGTACTATTACATTCTCCACCTCACAAGCCAACAACAACAGTTAAGGATAAACCACACCTCATCAAACAACATCAGTATGTCCTTTTCTGTCCATTTTTCCCCTGACATCCATCCGTCTTTCCCTCTCCAGATTTTCCTCTTTGTTTTATCAACTTATACACTCCAGTTTGGTTCGCTAAAACGTGCATTATAGATTCACCAAAGAGTATCCATTTATTGAAAACTTGCGACAATTGCTGTGTATATCTAATTGGTTCTTGTCCTCCTCCAATACTTCTAGATTATTAGATGCTCTTTCTTTCCCCCATTTTACATAAATTACGTGTATGTGATTGATTGACTGTGTTGCTGAGAGAGACGACCATTGGGGAAAAGAGAGGGTAGTATAATTATGCATGAGAGAGAGAGAGAGAGGAGGGGGTGCATGAGGGGACTGAAGAGGGGTTTGCGCTTAAGCATGTACAAAAACAAGTGAGAAATGAGTTTATCGATGAAACCAAAATGAGAGGGGGCAGGTTAATTTTGAAAGGAAAGTGTGTGTGTGTGTGTGTGTGTGTGTGTGTGTGTGTGTGTGTGTGTGTGTGTGTGTGTGTGTGTGTGTGTGTGTGTGTGTGTGTGTGTGTGTGTGTGTGTGTGTGTGTGTGTGTGTGTGTGTGTGTGTGTGTGTGTGTGTGTGTGTGTGTACCTGAGGGGCGGTGGGGCCAGTGTGTGTAATTAAGTGGGTGTGCGGCGTCTTTGTCCGTGTTCCCGATGCAGAAAGAACATTTAAAGAGTGTGATTAAGTGTGTACCCTGGTGGCTGAAAGCAATTTCCTGTTGCTGGGTGAGACTTGAGGAATGAAAATGAGATCATCTGAGAATGATGCGTACTATGATTAATTGCTATTCATATCTTCACTATACTAACCCCCTATTCCCATTTTAAAAATAAGATGATAATCCAATTTATATATATATATATATATATATATACACACACACACACAAAAACACAGACGCGCTTCACATAAACCTTCGGGACTGTCATTCAGTTGACTACCGAGTTATTTGAGGGGCGCAACCCTCGACATATGCATTTTCATACGAAATTCATCCATCCATATCAATTCCTTGCCACTTCCTTAATCTCCTCAACACCCTTATCTCGCTGATTTGCAGCCTCACTCACAATATCCAACTGTTCTCTTCTCGTAACGCGTCTCATCCTACCTCAGACACACATATAAGCTTTTCGCCACCCCTCCTACATTTATTCTCCCTGTATGACCTCACCATTTAACAGCACACGCCTTCACCATTACTTCACTTTATTTCTTTACTCAACATTCACAATTTTTTTTCTATCCTATTCAGTCGACGCATCAAATATTTTAGTTCTTCATTTCACTGGCTTATGCACCCTTCATTTACATGTATATGTCCAAGAAAATAATGTGTAATGTGTGTGCTAACTGTGTGATGTACCTGTATGTACAAAAAGTATGATAAATGTATTTGTGTACACCAACGCTGAAGATTCGTCTAACGAAAGGCTTAATTGTGTGTGTGTGTGTGTGTGTGTGTGTGTGTGTGTGTGTGTGTGTGTGTGTGTGTGTGTGTGTGTGTGTGTGTGTGTGTGTGTGTGTGTGTGTGTGTGTGTGTGTGTGTGTTTATATATTAAGGGTGAGTATATATACCGAATAAATGTAGATATGGTCCATTTCGCTGGTTCCTCTGCAAAATGATTCTCCTATTTCACTGTCGTTTCCGGTTTTTGTTTTTGAACCTTGCCCAACACATCATCAGCAGTGGTATAAAAAAAAAAAATAAATAAATAAACAATAATGATGATGATGATATACTGTACTTTTGTGTGAGTATCCAAGTGGTAAATTTCTCTGCATTTACGACAAGCACTTCCATAACTGTTAATCACTTAGTTCTTTGGCTTTTATGGGTTCTCTGTAGCATAATCAAATCACAGGACGTCAGCTGGAACAAAATGCATAGTTTTTAATTCTGCCTTAAAGCGTAATTTATAACTTCAAACAAAATCAACGAAGGTGTAGTCTCTGTTCAAGATAAAAGTCTGGCGTTAACTGGAATAAAATAAAATGCTCAGCGTAAAAAATTGGTTATGTGAGTAAATATGTGTACGATTGTAAAATAATGTGCATGATGTGCGTGCAAAATAAAAGCCTTGTGTATGCGTGAGTGTGGTTTACTTCATCCATTCAGCCCGACGGTGTATTCTACTTCATTTTCTCTATTACCAAACACCTTTATTACAGTTGTTAATAGAGGCTATATCTCACCTCTCCAATTTGCAAAATATTTCCTAAAATGAATACAAAGATCCGGTGATAACAAAAGTTATATCACAGGACTGAATGGGTAGGCAATATTATTTTATGCAAATCAGTAACAAAGTCTACATTCATGTCTTCATTAGGAAAACAGGGTAACATTTATTTTACCAGCTCAGAAAAAAAAATCGATTTGTTTACTTACTGATACGGGGAATTTTCACGAGCATTCAGTGGGCTGTAACCATGAATGAATCTCTCTCTCTCTCTCTCTCACACACACACAACAAAGGCTTAACACAACGATAATCCTCAGTAATTATTAACCTGCTTTAGGCTACATAATTAACTGGCCCGTCAAACCTGTCGATCCGTGGGAAGTGGCCATTATGCCCTGTCCCTCACGAGAGAGAGAGAGAGAGAGAGAGAGAGAGAGAGAGATTAAGGGGCTTAATTACCCAGGTGGCAAAGCTGTCCCCCAGGTAATGAATAACGTAATTTGTCCTGCTAATTTATAGTGATGGCATTATCTTCAGGGGTCAATTACCTCGAACCACTTCACTCTGATGACATCTTTGATTTTTGTTCTTCAACGCTTATTTTTTCAGACCAAGAAGAGAAATGAGGTAAGAAGAGGTTAATGGAGACTGTTTCTGTCACAACAAATGGTCTCTCCAAAGCACAAACTCACCTGACGATACCTGGAATGAAGGGAAAAATACGTCATCTAATTGAGGACATTAATTGTTCTTCCCAGGCGAAATCTTTCTATGTTCTTCCTACCTCTAGGAACCTATGCTCAGCTCGAGAGACTTTCAGATTCCTAACAGGAGGGGTTAAACAAAGTTTTTAATTACCCGTTTATTATAACGGATCTTCCCTGCACTGGATGATATCGTCCAGAGGTATAAAGAATAAAAAAACAAAAACAAAAAATACTTCATCTGAGGACGAATACCAGCACAAAAACAACTAAAGGCCACCCCAAGGGGGAAATCACACCAGCCGCAAGCAGGTGCATATCTAGCGCGGCTGGGAATATAACCTTGACCTGGACCTACTTTCACAAATTTCGAACTCGTAGGAGGTTTTCATCCCTACTACACACCTGTAAAATTTTGTGGTATCTCGAGCGGTTGCGAAGTTATCGTGGTAACACACAGACAGACAAGCTGAAAACAATACTTGTAGATTTTCATCTCTAGTACACACCTGTAAAATTTAGCGATGATATCTTCAGCGGATGCGAATTTTCGTGGTAACAGACACAAAGACCTTGACTTACTTTCACCAACTTCGAACTCGTGATCTATTTTTTCCCTACTACACACCTGGAAAATTTTGTGATGATATGGAGCGGTTGCGAAATTATCGAGCTACCAGACACACACACACACACACACACACACACACACACACACACACACACACACAAATTGAAAACAATACCAGCTTCGCTTTCGCGGATGGTAAAAACACATACAAACGAAAAGAAAGAACACATCGATATCTCCCGTCGTCCGAATATTGAGAAACACAAGGAGGAAGGAAAGGCAATACAGTGCTATCAGAAGCTCCTATAACAGACAAAATCCACCTCAAGCCACCTGAACATAAGGGCCAACTCTCCCTCCTCACACCTGGAGGGAGGGAGGGAGGGAGGGCAGGTGTGAAACGAGAATGGTATCGATAGCTGACGTTGAGGGAGTGGGTGACGTGACTCTACAATACTTCCTCTCAGTTTACAATGATCTTCCCTTCAACAATGCACAATATCCCTCCATATGGGCCTTTGCTGGAATATACCTCTATACCAAGACACACAACACCGTTCTCTATACATCATGATCTTTCTTCTTATCATCATCATCATCATCATCATCATAAGCCTATTTCCACCATCAAAGAAGAAATGCGTTGGAACCAGAAGCTGAAACAGGAAACAAGCATGAGAAATTACTGTCTGATTACCCAATAAAAAATGCCATTTAACTATTCAGCCACCAATCAAGTCTTCGCAAGGACACATAGATGTACCGTAATTACAATGCCTGCAAGAGATGCTAACCTTCTCACTGTATGCTAACCTTCTCATTGTAAGGATAAGCTTTGTATCTTATTGCGGCTAACACCACACGTTTTTTATTTAGGTGAAAGTTGAGTCCTTGGAACCTGAGTGTGGTAATACTGTCACCACTAACCCGCCCATGACCGGGAGAACTCTGTTATTCTGTACCAGCTATCACCAGACGATTTTATTCTGCTGAAAGTAAGTTCTCTACGACTGAGTGTGTTAATGATCTAATTATCAATTTATTGAGAAACAACAGGCTTCTTCACTCCTTGTTAGTTGTATCTCCTCGCTGCAATGGCGCCTCTTAATTCCATCTTCATACGGACTGATGATTGTATTCAGCTCAGGCGAGATATCTGATAATGTGCTAATGCCTTTTCCATGACAGGTTTCCTCTACACAAAACAGAATCGTCCGGCGGGATGAAGAAAAAAAAAACATACAAGACGTTCACCACCTTGATATGGGTAATGCTGCTTTACTACATTTTCTTTTTAATATAACTTACCCTGTTCACTGGATACACATACCGGTAAGTACTGTACACTGTTATGTATCGCTATGGGTAAACTATTTATTATCAAACATAAGAACCCTGTTTGAGGATCCAGCCAACAGAACACTCTTAAAAATTTACAGCATAAAAGGCGCCATGCAACTGAAAGGGCTATATATATTCCTTTCACCTGTACCTCTTCTTGTTAACTTATCCACTACAAACAACCTACATTTACTGGTCACATTCCCCATACTGTATATTGTGATTTCCATATATTGTATACCTCAGGCCTCGTGTGCTGCGGGAACGGCTCATTATTTTTACCATGGCGTATCCTGCCAAACTTTCTTCCCATAAACCGTCTACGTCCGTTGATTGTATGGCTGTTTAGTAATATCCTATATGACGAGCAATTTCATGATACAGCCAAAATGTCAGCACTGCATCAGAAAGACTGAGCCGCCCCATCACTACATAAAATGCCTCCGAAGGGGAACAATATAAGAACCACCTTGTACTCGTACGTACACATCCTTCTCCCCCACACCCTGTACCCCCGCACCTTTGTTATCCTCTCTCCATCCCCCTCCCCTCACCTCTCTCTCTCTCTCTCTCTCTCTCTCTCTCTTTCTCACACACACATACACACATTCTTTAGTCTTATCAACATTCCCTTGCAGCACGACAGGTCATTTCTCAGAATGAATTTACTTGGCGACAGGGAGAATGAAATATAAAAAAAAATGTCACTGTGCTGAAAAGGTTGACGTGAAATGCTACTAAACACAAGAGCACTAGAGGCTTTCCCTAAGTCGAATAAACTCATCTGACATAGGAAGAATCGAGGAGGAAATATATTATCCTTTATTACGGAATGTCTTTTTTTTTTTATTACTCGCTCAGTAACACTTTACCCATCTTCCCCCAAGTTCCCCATCCATCATTCCTCATCCACACCCACTCACTCACTCATACAGAAAGAAAGGAAATTTACTGACTGACTGGCTGCTATATACTTCCTTCACCCATCTTCCCACATTCTCACACTTTATCAGTCACTCCTCACCCACACCCACATCCACTCCTTAAATACAAAACAAGGCTGGCTGAATGAATTACTCTTTCACACGTTTATCACCTACATCCTACCTCTCTACCCTCCATATTCAACCCACACCCACGATCATCCCTCTATTCCAATACAAATTATAGTTGTCTGATTGACTGATTGAATGACTGACTGACTGACTCAATTTAATACATTTTTTTTTCTACCCACTCCCCTCCCCTCTATCCCTACCCCTCATTCCCCCACGTACATCCACCCTCACCTCCCCTATTCCAAACTATTTCATGGCGTCCCAGGCTTCCACTGAATGACAATATTTATTTACCCCATGTCAACTTTAATCTCGCTTGACTCCCGCCTCCTGCCATCAATTATCAGCGCCTACGTCAGGGATGAAAAGAAAACCCTCCACTGCCTTCATAGTCAGGGGATATTTGAGAACTTTTGGATGCTTCAGATTTCATTATTTATCGGAAATGTAGGAACTATTTTGGAATTATACACAGACGTAAATGAAATGCTAGACAAAGGGAGCTTACAGTATACATACACTCACTCTCCCTCTCTCTCTCTCTCTCTCTCTCTCTCTCTCTCTCACACACACACACACACACACACAAACACACACATTATTTTCTTAAATACCATCATTACTAATGTTTACGGACTCCACCCTTCCATCAACATAAACTGCTTCAGCTCCAAAGAATTAAGCAAATAATTAAATCAGCGAATCTATAACTCAGCAAAGCATACACAGTTCTACCACTAATTACAGTCAGCTTGGTTACCACAATTACAAGGCAATTTGACGGTTCCGGTACAATCTCTCTTTTCGGGGTACCTGTCACTCTTACCTACGCTTCTGTTACTGAATAGAGTGGTGTTGGAGAGGGATGCCTTCACGTGGTGGCACTGATATAACCGGCTGGTGAAAATGCCCAGTTATACAAACGTCCCTCAACTCCCTCCATGTCCCTCGAAAGGAGAATGGTCTGTTGCAGGAAAAGGGGATCTTCAGTCTGCAGTCCATCGGGGTTCCACGTTCTTACTGAGCTTTGGGTTACATCTACTAGTCACTACTACTACTACTACTACTACTGCTGCTGCTGCTGCTGCTGAGGATTTGTCTCAACTACGTTCTACTATCGCACAGAAGAGGTACGGCGCACAGTTTCTTTCGGCTGAATGAAATTGTCTGGCGTTTGCGAGAATACATCACTTACATTGTGTGGACCACGAAGGAGTGAACGACCGCTGATTACAGAGACAGCGGGCCATCCCACATAGACGTATGAGCGATAAGTGCAGGTACCGCTCCTCCAAAACGCGCAACACGACCTTCAGCCGATGAATTACTCTTGCAATGAACAATACCACAACAAACGAGCGTCCATCAGAGCAGATATGGGTCGTCAGCAAGAGTGGTATTCAAAAGCTTTCCTGAGACTAATCTTTCACTGTTTCACTGCCGGGATTTCTTTCGAGTGAACAACATCGTATTGTGTTAATCTAAATATATTTCCGATTCTCAGTAATAATGCTTGAAGTGGTTACCGTACTCAATTTTTTTTAGCTTGGATTTCTCTCGATCATTCAAAGTTAAATAATAAACTAAAGTGGTTACTCGTTTGTTTTTAATAGGATTTCTCTCGATCCTTCAAAGTTCTCGTCTTTGCCAATCGCAGCGAAATCGTTAAGCTGGAGGGTCGACTTACCATTTCACTTTTGCTATGTCCAGACGATTTAACGTGCCAGAAAGAAACCTCTCATTAATAACATTTCCAAACCAAAGTGGATAATTAACAAGAAAAATCAGACATAACATCCATGATTTCTGACAATAACTGACTGAGATCTTACGAACTGCTTAAGATCCTTTGCGAATACACAGTCCAGGTATGAAAGAATTAGGCCTATAGGCTCTTATTATCCCTACCGTACGACAGGTATGGCGGAAGGTGCAGAAAACAGTCTACGAGTTGCAATAATAAAGTACTGAAAATATTAACTCATTCACTCTTATGATGTATTTCTAACATTATTCATTGTACCTTCTGACGATTTAATTCGGCGTAAGGAGAGGAATCAGGATATTAATGGATACAAGGCCACAATTGTTTCTTGGAAGTTAACAGAATTGGAAGGAATGAGAAGAGTACAAACACACACACACACAAAAAAAAAGTCTGAATATTCCAGGGTTTAAAATCTTCTATGCATGCGGAGCCCAGCAAGTACTGTATATCTAAATTAAAGATGGCCCCGTGTGTGTGTTTGTGTGTGTGTTTGCTTCGTTTGTTCGGATCCAGTGATAGGCCGTAATTCCGAGCCCCGACAACTCCATTTAGCATATAAAATACCCTCATCTGTTTCAGGCCAAGCGCTATCAGTGGAAAGGTAATTATTGCTTCGCAGGAATTTTGCAACCGGCTTTTCAATTACAGTTTTACAGCAAGCGGGGTAATTGCAAAAACATGAAGCCATTCTTCATTTCCGAAGTAATTACAAAGGTGAATTATTTTACCGGCAAAACGTGGCGCTGAAAGTGAAGTTTTTAATGTGTGTGTGTGTGTGTGTGTGTGTGTGTGTGTGTGTGTGTGTGTGTGCTGCAACTTCTGGTTGCATCAGCTGCCACTACAGTGGTGAAACATTAATATTCTTACTATTGCCTGGTGATTTCCAATTAGTCTTTTTTCCTCAGGCCCCTTATTGAGATGAAAAAGAACACATTATTACTGATCACTAATAACTTCTCGACCAAATTATATGGTAATATCTGACACCGACCAAGCTAATTTTGCATGCATACTTATGAGCGCACACTCTATCGAGGTAACCATCCCTAACCTTAGGGAACAATAACAAAATACTAATAGGTACGAAATAACGCAATATTTAATGTTTAATCAAATATCCTAACTTGTAATTACTTCTTTTCTTACTGTGTAGGAAAATAAAAGGTAAATGCGCACGGAAATGGTCGTGGAGGGAGGGGGAGGAGGGTATAGAGAACGGTCGTGTTGTATATTGCACTTGTGATTGCTCTAAAATGACAACATTCAGGATAATGAATACTAAACTCACGAGTAAAACTTTCAGCATATGATTTAACTTACACAAAGTGAGTACCATATTTTCGCCTTCGTTTCACCAGACTTTCTCTGGAAGGCCAACTTTTGCAGTCTAAGATTTTTTTTTTTTCCTTTCAACATGATGAAAAACCAATTCATCGACAAATGAACACCAAAAAACATTGTCCAAGTTTCACAGCCTTAAACCCGGCAAACCGATGACAATTATTTTATTCCATTCTAGAACTGTATGGCCACTTTACGCAACTTGAGGGAGGTCTTTCAAGGTGAAGTCAATGGATATAACCTATATTTTCTTGAGGACACCTATAATTCTGGCGTATGTTTTTTTTTTTATTCAATGTTTTCCATTCCTCTGTTCATCTTTTTGAATAGGGGACCCTTCCTAATTTACAAATAATCGTTCAAAAGAAGTCGGAATAGAAAAACAGCCATAGCCGTGAAGGAGTTAAACACACACACACACACACACACACACACACACACACACACACACACACACACACACACCATAACAAAACCACCCAGTACAAGGCTTCCCGCATTTGTTAGAATCCGAAATGAAGCTTACATCTCTGGTTGGTTTAGCGAAGCCTGTGTAAAATGAGTGTAAGGTGAGCCAACTGTATTTGCTGGTAAGAGGTGAAGCTGTCAGGCATCAGGCAAGGAAATAAAAGTGCTTGGGTTAGTGTCCAGGGCAGCTGGTGGAAACTGACATGTTGGATTTAGAGGTTAAACACACATACGAGCACATATACATAAGCGCGCGCGCGCACACACACACGCACACACACACACACACACACACACACACACACACACACACACACACACACACACACACACACACACACACACCAAGCATACGTGACATTCCTCTCTCTCTCTCTCTCACACACACACCAGGCATAAATAACATTCCTCTCTCTCTCTCTCTCTCTCTCTCTCTCTCTCTCTCTCTCTCTCTCTCTCTCACACACACACACCAAGCATACCTAATCTCTCTCTCTCTCTCTCTCTCACACACACACACACACACACACACACACACACACACACACACACACACCAAGCATACCTAATCTCTCTCTCTCTCTCTCTCTCTCTCTCTCAAACACACACACACACACACACACACACACACACACCAAGCATACGTAACATTCCCCTCTCTCTCTCTCTCTCTCTCTCTCTCTCTCTCTCACACACACACACCAGGCATAAATAACATTCCTCTCTCTCTCTCTCACACACACACACCAAGCAAACCTAATCTCTCTCTCTCTCTCTCTCAAACACACACACAGACACACACACACACACACACACACACACAGACCACGCATACACAACATTCTCTCTCTCTCTCTCTCTCTCTCTCTCTCACACACACACACACACACACACACACACACACACACACACACACACACACACACACACACACACAGACCACGCATACATAACATTCTCTCTGTCTCTCTCGCTCTCTCTCTCTCTCTCTCTCTCACACACACACACACACACACACACACACACACACGCACACACACACACACACGCACACACACACACACACACACACACACACTGAGAATTCATAACAGCAAACGTATTACAGGGAAGACTATTTTGCTGATACGGCCTTGGGTAGCTGTGTAATTATATGCACAAATACATTACCTCCACGCCTGATTAATTCGCTCTCAAAGGCTTAGATTAATTCCGACTATCCACCGCCAACCTTGGACGTTTAATATATTTGCTTCCTGGCTGCGTGCGACTTGCCTTTTAGATATATACGAGTACATTCCCTAAATTATTAAATGAAATATGCAAGCAATTTTTTACGATGGTAGGATTTATTCAGCTTTTCAATCCGGTGTGATGCCTTTTAGTTTTATTTTCTTGTTACCTTCAGGCTATTATATTTACGTCAGGGAAAGACATTAGGGTATAGGCCCAGCGTCAATGGATATTCGCTAACCCCTTCGCTACAAACGGCCTCTCCAAAGCTTAAGAAAATCGTCTGGTTACAGAAAAAAAGCTCAAAACAAGTCGCCGGAAAAGAGATTAATGTTAACAAGAAAAGTCATTTGGTGCATTTTTTTCTGCCTACGCAAAAAATAAAGTAAGTATCTAGTATTGCCAAGTAATACAAAGTCTCCTCCTACCGGATGATAACCATACATATGTACTGTGTATACAGTATGGGTACGATAACAATACGTGTGTACTGCGGCTGGTTGTTGCGCGCGACACCGTCATGGCATGGGGAACAATTGTGTGCAGTTATATCAGAATCTGTCCATGCATGTGACAGTTACAAGGCGGACACGGAACTGCAGACGGACTGACGGAAGTACTGAAGGAACTGCGCAAACCTACAGTCCCCGACCGATTTGACCGGTAGGGCACTAATAACCACTTGCCCAAAAATAGTCGAAAAATATACAGTAAGTCCAAAATTAAGAAAATTTTTATATTACTGTAAATATGCAAAAAAATGAAATAATCACATGTCTACAAAAGGAAAGTCAAATAACTGAGGTTCAAAATGAAGAGGATTTTTATATTACTGTAAGAAAATCCAGAAGTAAGATACAAGGGGTTAAAGAAAAGTCTCAGAGGTCTTATCGCTAGTGATTACACGTACTAAAATTTCTGCATATTACCTCAGAGGGTCATGATTTTTATACACCGGCAAGAAAGCAGGAAAATACAAGAATCGCACGTTAGCAAAAAGAAAACCCATGATTTATGCACAACATATAAAGTATAATAATAATGATGATGATGATAATAATAATAATAATAATAATAATAATAATATACTGCGTGGGTACGATCCAAAAGCAGGAAGAAGGAAAACGCGGAACTGAGAGACGTCATCAGAGACGATAATATAGTCTTCAGCTCATGCCTTTCACCACTAAGGGTGTCTCTCAGGCTGAATATAATTGTCAAGCGATAGGGAGAATGAAAAAAAACAGTCATAGGAGCAAATGGAATAATGGAGAGTATTGCTAACCCCCTTCACTAAGGAAGTTCTCTCGTAACCAGAGTGTAATCGTTAAGAGGCAGCACGCACAACCATGCAAAAACTGACGCACCTGAACTGAAAATAATCACTCTCGTAACACTTGTGGGGCAGAGCCATTACTTCGACTGCCAGAGGAAGAAGGGATGCAGCCCATGTAATACGCAGTTTCTTACAAACCACATTCATCCACTTTTACCTTTCGCCAGCTCTTTTCCTTTCTATAATAAAATCGCCAAGAAATCCCAAATCTTTATTTAAAATTACTAGAATAAAAAATGGTCTTCAAATGGAGAAAATTAAGAGTCTACCCACTTGCAGAATCTTTGCTTATTCTTGGGTCAAAACTCCAGTATTTCCAGTATATTCAACTCCAGTATGCAGATATAAATTCTTCCCTAAATAAATGGTATATACACGAGACAGAATAAGACTTTAAAATATATACGAAATTCTACTCTCACAGGAGCACAGAAGCCATTAAGAACTCCCAAACAAACAACCACCTCTTCCCAAATAACCACCAAGGAGGAGCTCACGCGATATTAAACATACACACAAAGCTTTCATTATTCGCGCACACACACACACACACACACACACACACACATAAAGCAGAGGCTGTTGCTACAATATTTAGTTTTCATATTTTACTGCGTTTCGAAATCAATTTTGTCCATTATTTCTCTCTCTCTCTCTCTCTCTCTCTCTCTCTCACACACACACACACACACACTTCACAAAGACCTGCACCCCCCCCCCAACACAGACACACTGGTTACAGCATTTATACCAAAAGGAACTAAAGCATTTATACAAAGCTTTTATGATTCACACACACACACACACATACAATAACAGCCTCCCCACCACCTCTTTACGCAGTTCCTTCATCCATATAGTTTCATATGCAGAAAAACATACACTCGAGCCGATCTACACATCTGTAATACTATCACACACACACACACACACACACACACACACACACACACCTCTAATACACTTACTCCCACTCTCGACACACTTGTCCAAACATACATGCACACCCATCAACACAAACACACATCAACCCTACACACTCAAATTTATACATACACGCCTTCCCCGACCACCCACATAACCATACATAAGCAACCTTTCAGACACACAAAAACATACATACACTCACCTCCAGACTAACACATACCAACATACATGCACCTCCAAACCCACGTTAACATACATACACACACCCGCCTCCAGACTCGCACAAATATACATGAATACACCTCCAAACCTACAAAAACATACAATACATCCGGCTCTAGACATACACAAATACACTGCACATATAAATAATTTCACTTGCCCACAAACTATTCATACATGTACAAAACCACCCATGCATACACACACCTCCACTCACCCCCAACTATGAACCCTCTCTTCCCTTACACACACACACACACACACACACACACACACACACACACCTTCCTCTTATCCCTCACCCCAAACAAACACACCATACTCACCTAAACATAACCCCTTCCCCTTCGCACACACACACACACACACACACACACACACACACACACACACACACACACACACACACACACACACACACACACACACACACACACACACACACACACACTGGCTGCAGCAATTATACCTGACACAACTCCCGTGGCCGTCTGCAGCAAGGCACTCTTACAGTCCAGTTGCGGGAACCAATTTAGTGTTTGTCTCGAGTTTCTGCTAATTTCAGCCCTAATGAGACAGCAGAATAAAGCACTGTGGTGGGGGAAGAGATCATTTTCCCGGATTTACTGTTCTATGGTATTCCTGCATTCTGGAATTACAGTTCTCTAGTGCTTCTGTTTTCGAGTATTTCTTTTCCTAGTAATGGATTTTATGCAACTTACTGAAATACTGCGTAACTGGGTGACAACTGCGATGCTGATGAAGATAGTGGTATAGTTTCTCAGTGACAGAAGATAGCACTGACGTGTATTGTGACAGTACAGTAAGTCCTTGTTGTACGTTGCCCATATATATATATATATATATATATATATATATATATATATATATATATATATATATATATATATATATATTATATATATATATATTTATTTATTTATTTATTTATTCATTTATTTATAAGTTCATACCAAAAAAAAAAACAAAAAAACACGACTAATAAAGTTTCATTGCCACCGTACAAAGCTGCTTTACTAATTTCCGTAAATTACCAGGACTGCTTGTGTGAAAAGTCGTGATACTTTGAAACACCCCTGACATATTACAGGGACTTTGTGTAGTACTGTGTTGATTTCAATGGCACTTTTAATATGCTCTCCTACTTTTATGCTTCCCCCCACCCGCTTTCCCTATTTCTGGATCCCACCTATTTCAGCGATGCACTGGTAAATTGGTTGTTGATGATGATAGTAATGGTGGTGGTGGTGGTGGTGGTGGTGAGACCGTAATAGTTGCCGTATTTGGAATACATCACTACTAGTTATGCGGTAGTGGCACTTGTTCCTATAGCACTTTCCCTGCGACTTTTCCGACTACAGTATTTCTCTGTTCCCAGCTGTGGCTCCTACGCACCCTACTGAAACCGTGGGGAATAGGATGATGATGATAATGATAATTTATCCTATCGGTATGATAACGTCTTGGTTTATGCTTATCACCTTTTTATTTCATTCAAATTACGAAAGGCTCGTTGTACTGTAGGGTTTAAAAATCCTCATCCTTCCGAATAAAAGTGTAAGTAGAACATGTCACTTTGGTGTTGGGTTGTGTGTGATGAATACTGATACTGGGTTTATGATTCTACTGGCTGGATGTATAATTTGGAAGGGGTGAAATGTATCAGTGGTTTTTGAAAGTTAGTTAACGAATGACGAGTGAATGGGTGTAATGATGAAGACGATGATACTCGTTTCATTTGGAGAAAAATATTTCCAAAGCTGGAAACGGCTGAAAATGTTGGGTAATATATTAATCTACTTCAAATGATTTCAAACGCTAGATGTATCACTGGTTCTCAAACTGTGGAGTTAATTTTAAACAGCAAGTGGAGTGAATTTCATTTACCGGTACCTAATGTTCGCGGCAATTTTTTCTTTGTTTATTTTTATATTAAGAAAGGTTCCTTTGACTCGCTCTCCAATGGATAAAAATGTCTTATGTCGTGGATGAAAAACACCGGACTCTGAAAATGGACCCAGGATTTATTCAACATTTCGCCTTCAGGAATGACAAACAGACGCTACAACTGAGCTCTTTTTGCATTAGTTGGAAGGTATAGATGGGAAAAATAAGATAAAAACTGTATACAGCTGGAAAAATAGCTTAGGCAGATAAAAGCTGACTATAGTCAGCAAGAATGGAAGAGACAGATAAAACTGTAGGCAGTAAGATCAGGTAGATGAACCTGCCTGTGGCTAGCATGAACAGAGTCGATAAATAGTAGGCTACTAACGAGAGTACAGATAAAAACAACTACCAGCAAGAATATAGAAAAAAATGTATGTGTTGTAGCTAGTAAAAAGATAGATAAAATTGTAGCTAACAATAATAAAGCAGATAGAAAAAGTTTGTGGCTAACAAGAATAGGGCAGATAGAAAGAATTGTCTGTACGGAGCAGAGGCAGATGTACAAAGAATGTCAATAGGTAACAAAAACAGCAGACTGATTAAACACTGTCTGCAGGTAGAAATCAGGAGTAGATAGATAAAAACTGTATGCAAATAGAAATAAGAAATAAATGAAAACTGTTTGTAGCTAGCAAATGTGGGAGTAGATAAAGAACTGTCTAGCTGAGAAGAACAGAATAGAAGTACCGAGGCTATTAAAAAGAAAGAAAGAAAAAAAAAAGATAACCTAGTGTACCTTAGAATCGGCGTCGCACGGTTCGCCTGTGAGTGGAAAATATTTTACCTGGCATTTCATTTACCGCCTCTTACCTGTGAATACGCTTTACACGGAAGTGGGGTTCACTCAAGCATAACATTTACCCAGAAATAAGATATGTCTGGGAATAAGGTCCACCTGAGAGTAAAGGCCACCTAGGAATAAAGTCCAGCAGAAAATTTAGTCCACTTGAGGATAAAGTTCACTTGAAAATATAGTCAACTTGGAAATACAGTCCTCCTAAAGAACCTTGTCCGTCTGGAAATAATGTTCAGTTACGAATAAAGTCCGATGAGAAATAATATCTAATAAAAATAATAACTGAGTCCGACTGGAAATTAGAAAACAGCCCAATTTCCCTCACCAGGCAAGGTCTTCCCTAAACTGAATAAAACTGCATGTCAATATGGAGAACCATAAAAACAAGACACCATCAACTCTTTAACCCTTAGGTCATGTCCATATCAAATGCTTGCTGCGGCGGGAGGGTTCTGCATCACTGTAACCTATAGAAGTTTCTGTCCGCAAACGCCCGCGCCAGCGAGCATCCTGTGTGAACGCACCCTTATACAGTACTAAGAGTGGTGTCCCTTGACCGCTTCAGCCCCTCGACGCGATTCAATTTTATACTTGCAATGTCCGGACGATTTTATTCAGCCTGGGAGAAACTTTTCGAACTGACGTGGTTAAATACAGCCTTCATATACCCTTCACTACTGGAGTTAAAGGAAACGCTCGAATAAAACTGCTCTGTGGTGGTCTGATTAAAATTAAGGACATCGTCGAAGTAATGGGTTAAAAGAAGGAAAGGTATCTGTTGGCTGCAAGAAAAAAAAATGCTGAAGAGATAAAGAGAGCTGCATACAATCAACTGACGGTAGGAATAAAGTCACGAACAGTCATCGCACTGAAAGGGTTGAGATCCACGTTCTCGCAGAGTATGCAGACATCCTAGCACTTTTTCCTCTCTCTCTCTCACACACACACACACACACACACACACACACACACACACACACACACACATCCGGTATGAAAGAGGCATGGAAACAAGGCAACAAAAACACCCACCACAAACACTAACAACTATCATATGAGACCTACACTATAAAACTATACGCTAACACTGTTTTCTGTTCCATCCACTGCATCTTCTTGACCAAACCTCTTCGTTTTTCCTAATAACCATCCTATTTTGAAAGTGGGTCGTTCTTCCCTACTATTTTCTTTTATTTATATAATTTCTGTAACAAGACGCACTGCATCAGAAAAGGTATGGATATATTAACACGTCATATCCAGACATAATGACATGTAGAGGTGTATGGTATGTAGGAGGACTGTTGGGCCTTGATGGCAGGCTGTGAAGCTTATGCCCAGAGTCGGACACATAAAAAAAAAAGAAAAAAGGAAGAGGTGCTGACAGCCTCCTTATCCCCTTCCCACCAGTGGCATCTTTTTATTCGTACTATTTCCTGACGATTAATCACCTTTAGGAGAAAACTGTAGTCATAAGGAGTTAATCAAGGCTATACCAAACCCCTTCATTTCGAAAACTTTCAGCTGAGTAAAATCGTCTGGAGATAGTAAAAATATAACACAGTGAAGGAGATTGTATAAATTAAAATAATATTTAGGTATGTTATAAAATTAAAAGAGTTAATCAAAGCGCATGCAAGGGTAAGGGCAGTATTGGAATGTGCGGGCGGCGAAGGCAATAACACCTGGGCCTTACTGGAACCTCGCAGAGAGGTTAATATCCCGTGCACACATCGCTGGGCATTACGTACGAGTGGGAGGCTGTGAGCAATATGGCTGAATATGCCTCCTATCTTGAAAGGGGTCTGTCTCTCTGGTGTCTCTTTACTACAAGCATCCACCCACGCACGCACAGATGTGCATTTTCTGGTCTGTCTCTCTGTCTCTCTCTCTCTCTCTCCAGTACTTCTTTTAATATAAATCTGTTACAAGCAAAAAATTATTCGTAATGGCAAACGTTACCACCACTGGTGGTATGTGGGGGCGCTCACCATCCACTCACTCGATGTAGTGCTGCTCTCGGGTGTCTGGCCTTTCCTCTCCTCCATCCTTCTTTCCTTCCATCCTCTTCTGTCTTTCTTTCCTTCAGTCTTTCCTCGTCCTTCTGCCTACGGGTGACTTTACACTCCCTCTTCTGTCTTTCTTTCCTTCATTCTTTCCTCTTCCTTCTGCCTGTGGATGACTCTACAATGAGTGACAAGCCAAATGGTTTCCTGTACACCAGGAAACTATTTCCTACGCTGCGTGGTAACCATATAACCAAATTTTGGCGCCTGGTGGTTTTAATGGGTAATTATTGCACTCCAATCGGATTGAGCCAGTGAAAGTTTACGTGTATATCCAAGGGGTGGTTGGGGTTTATTGCTCACGTAATAACACTTAGGGATGAGTGAGGCTGGTCACTCTCATCTTAAATGTCAGGACAAACTGCCTAGCCTCGGGCTCCTACGTTCCTCATGAGACAACGTAGGATTGGGTGATGGATGAATGGCAAATGTTCCACGCATCTTACTAAAAAAAAAAATAATAATAAAATAAAAAAAAATAAAAAAAAATTTGAAACCACTTTCCCCTACTCCCGTACGAAACCCCCCCCCCCATATTGAAAAGGCATAAATGAAAATTATGAAAATTTAAAAACGTAAGAATTTTTACTCCGGTAACAACAACAACAAAAAAAAAAGGTTTACGCTGACCTCCGATGGCGACCTATAAACTTAACCAACACTGTAAACCATTTAATTAGGTCCATGGGGTGAGGGTGACACTTGATGCTTCAGAGAGAGGGCTTGGGTTTATCAATACTGGCCCCTTCACGCCAAGGATGCATCGCTTTATTCTTTCTACCACCACGCCAGGGATGCTTACTTGGCCTACAAGAACTTTTCGTACTAGTGCATAAGTTGGAAAAGTTTCCCTTAAGCCCACTAGATTTAGATGTCCTCCTATGAGTTCAACAAAACCGTCTAGTTGTATTTAGAACAAAGAACTTTCATGGGAGTAACAGGACCCACAACCATGCCATAAAAACACTCCTCCCACTACAATCCCTTCCCACCAGCCCTGAATGAGACAACCCGGATATGTGTTCTACAAAGGCGGGTGGTGTTAGCGTCCATGCCAAGATATGAGGTGTGTGGCGCCATTTTTTCAGAGGAGGAGGACTGCTGGGTTTCACGTGAGAAAAAGCTACACACTGTATGCCCAAAGTCGGATGAAAAAATGCCGATGGGATTGATTGGAGGAAGCAGTGAGGATATAAACATGGTAACAGTCAGTTCCATATAACCTTTTGCCAGGCAATGACAACAGACGTGAGGCTAAAAAAAAAAAAAAAAAAAAAAAAAAATCTCCAGCCACCTCTTAAGAATTTGAACCGATGAATAACGCACAGCTTCAACTTGGCTATTGCTACGGACTAATTGGTTGTGCCCATTTATATATATATATATATATATATATATATATATATATATATATATATATATATATATATATATATATATATATGTATGTATATATATACCCTGACATAATACTCATTAATCACTTTGCTGCTGCTGGTATTCATAAATCGTCCACGATATCCCCAAATCAAATCTCGATTACACTGTCCATGAGCCCCTAAACAACCATCACCACTGGACCAACACGGCCGCTTACATGGCAGTGAGCATTTTCATTTCTTCTCCCGTGGCTATTCAGGTGGCCAGAGATTGAAGAAGTGAATATCCCAAACGTACGGCATTATAATTCTTCAAAAAGCCCAACAGTAACCATTAACCTCTTCAGTACCACACAATGCTTGTTATTTGTTCATAGTATCTCTTGGTATTTTTTCCCCACAGATTCGCAAAGTCGTAAAGAGGATTATAATGGGTATAATGAATCCTTCTATTCTTATCCAGCTTAAAATACGCTGAAAATATACTTAGGAGATAGAAATGAATTATACATGACGTCTTCTTGCTAAAACAGATATGGTGAATCGTAATACCTATCCGCCTTTATTAATTCTAACAGTTCTAATTTCTCTTCACCAACAATCATGCACGGGTGAGGTACAGGAAGAAATAAAAACTCTTCTCGGATTCAGAAATTGAGAAATTATACATCTGCTGGGGGGGGAGGGAGTTCTGTGGAAGGCGAAAATTAATTCTGCCAGACCGGTTTCAGAACGGCCGATAATTGAACCGATACCAGGCAGAGCAAAGTTGGGGGGGTGGGGGGAGGAGAGGACAGGTAGAAGGAAAGAAGGGGGGGGGAGGAAGGGGTCGTTAGGCAGGGGGACAGGAGGAGTGGGGAAGAGAAGGGAAGGATGGTGATGAGCGAGAGGGGGGCGGGAGTGATGAAAAGTGTGGTGCGAGGGGTGGGAAATGGGAGAAGGAAAAGGATAGGTGATGAAGTGGGGTCAGGAAAAGATGAGTGGGGAAAAGGAAGGTGATAAATATGAGGGACATAGGGGAGTGAGGAAGGGGTGAGGAAAGGGGGTGGGGGTAAGGAAGAGAGGGGGACAAAAACAAGGTGGGGAGTGAGGATGAGTGAGGTAAGAAGGATGAGGATG
Organism: Coenobita brevimanus; assembly: GCF_032717465.1. NCBI lineage: Eukaryota > Metazoa > Arthropoda > Malacostraca > Decapoda > Coenobitidae > Coenobita > Coenobita brevimanus. The sequence goes on from NC_137063.1 coordinate 39,794,323, forward strand.
GGATGCGATGAAGAGCAAAGAGTTCAACTGGCGAAGAAGACAGGAGTAGGGGGAAGGCTGATAGGAAAGCAGTGGGGAAGAGGAAAGACGGTGATGAGTAACAGCGAGAGAGGGGGGGGGGGATGAAGAAAAGGGTGACGACGAGAGTGAGGTTCCAAGGTGTCGAGAGGAGGACAGATGATGGGGACATGACAAGGAATTTTGTGGCGAAGATATAGTCATGAGGAAGAGAGAACTGGGGAGAAGGATAGGAGGCAACAAAGATGGAAGATGGTTGAGAAAAATAGGGTGTGTGGGGAAGAGGTGGTGTGAGGAAAAGGATGAGTGAACGGAGGGGGAGGGGGGGAGGAATCTGATGAAAAGGGAGTGGAAGCGAAGAAGCAGGGTTTCTATCTCTTTCTCTCTCTCACTCTCATTTTCCACCCACCACTCTATGCTTCTTTATTAACATGTCAGTTTATCTTCTTGTTAAAATTAGATATGTTGGGCATTAAAAAGTGTGAGACTGATGAGGCGAGGGGCACCTGACTCCCGTTATTGGACCCTGGTGGAGTGACTGGAATGACGATGAGGAAGGAAAGGTTCTCTCTCTTCTCTCTCTCTCTCTCTCTCTCTCTCTCTCTCTCTCTCTCTCTCTCTCTCTCTCCCTTTTACCAACCATTCATAAACCATTTCTCAATACAATTTTTGTGCGAATGGAGAAAAACAGGATGGGATATATAACAAAAATGACCAGAAGGGCGGCAGAAAAGATATCTATGCCCAGTATTACAAACACACTTATGAGTATTTGTCATAAATAAGAACTGTTCTTGCAGGAAAGACAAAGAAAGGAGACTTCATAATCTTCCAGTGCCAAGACTTACATCAGTTACGGCCGGGAACTGATCGTAAATGTGTGTGTGTGTGTGTGTGTGTGTGTGTGTGTGTGTGTGTGTGTGTGTGTGTGTGTGTGTGTGTGTGTGTGTGTGTGTGTGTGTGTGTGTGTGAGATGCGCCCCACTCACGAGCATAGGTTCAACAGCCCCGTTCCCTTGACGTATCACACAATTTTCAAATCTCACAACTTCGACGTGCTAACACACACCGTCTATACTGAATACATGCTACGGCTGTCTCATTCCAGGCTGTTGCGCTGGAATTCGGTGTATGAGCCGCTGTTGATAATACATTCTCTCCAGGTCAATCTCATTCCACCTAATGGCACACGATTTTATTTACCTATGAGTAGAGAACAATAATCAACTGTTCAAAAACCGAGAGCAGATAGTCTTCACTGAAAGCAGATAGCCTTCCACAGACAGCTCAGTACATAAAAAGGTAGGACGGACCATATCTGGAAAAAGGTCACAGGTGAAAAGAGAGACTCTGTCAGGTAAGAAGTCAAAGGGTGAGGTGAGTTATTGGAGTGGGATGAAAAGAGAGGAAAGGTTGGGTCTGAGTGGTGAGTGAATGAGTGTATGGACCGTTTTATCTGGCACTCTGATGACACCTTCCCCTGATTTTGTGTTCGTTCTGCTTTTATAGCCTGGCAACCACATTAGTTTCTTCAGTCGGATGACATAGTTTTTTTGCCATTTTGCTTACTTCAGATGATTTCAGCTTCAGGAGACTTTTCGAACTAGGGGTTTAGATATACCCTTCAGTGATCCCATCCCTACCAAAGGTCTCTCCTACGATGAATGAAATCGTCTGGAGGTAGCAGAAACAACAACAGAACCCACCAACAGATTCAGTGGTCAGAACCCAAACAAACAAACAGGCAAACAGACAGAACGACACAAACATTATGGCAGAAAAACAGACGCAACCGAAAGCATTATGTCTCCACTAAACAGGCAGAAATAATAAAGCCTGGCGCTAGATTTAAAAACATCCTGACACTTTAACGTTTAATGTACCGGGTAATCTATCACTAATTTCACCATCAATCCCTGCACTAAGGTCGCCTGATGGAAGACAGAAATTTAGGAGCACAGGTGAAGTAGGTGATTAATTTACTTCATACTCCATCAATTACCGCTGCGCTCTCTCTCTCTCTCTTACACACACACACACACACACACACACACACACACACACACACACACACACACACACACACACACACACACACACACACACACACACAGGCATGAATGGATCCTGAATTTGGCCTTCTCTTCTTCTGTTTTCCTTGGAAAGAACAACTTGCGGGCTTTTGGCTTTTGGTTCTTGCTTCTTCGCATAAACACACACACACACACACACACACACACACACACACACACACACACACACACACACACACCTTGCTCCATTTCTTTTGTTCCTTTTCCTTTCATCCTCTTTCCTTTACAGTTAAGTCATTTTTATAGTTTACTCACAGCGCTACCAGACGATTTTAGTCAGTGTAGAAAAGCCACCTGATACTGAAGAAGTTAATGAAGGCTCCGCGTAATCCCTACATCTCGAAAAATCTACTGCAGGGCAAATAAAATCGTCTGGGTATAGTTCATTCACCTTAACTTGCCACAGGTTTTCGTCCATTTGCAGCTTGTTTCATGTAGCTCAGTGGAAGATAAGGTACGATTACAGCTATAAATTCTTTCCAGAGCACTTCTTCGTGACTACCATTATATTCTAGTGTTGTCATGTTTCCGGACTGCAATCTGGATGAGTAGATGGCAATTTTTCACCAAGTTAAAGTGACCAGAGTATAGTACGAATAAAAGGAAAAAGATGTCCACGTGTATTATTCATTTCTTTCTAGCGACTACCAGATGACTTTATATACTAATGCACTTCTCGAGCTGGGGAGGACAGATATAACATTCAATACTCCCTTCATCACAAAAGGCATTTCCTTACTTATGCAGAATCGTCCAGAGGCAGGAAGAATATTATACTGTAATTATATGTCATCGAAGTGAATGGCTTACCCACTTCAGTCACATGCTATATATTACAGTTTCCATGTTACTCTTGCTTTTTCCAGTTTTATTAAAATTATTCTGGGTGATTCTAATACAAATATTCGAAGGACCAAACGTACAAGAATATTAAGCTAAATGCTGTAAATAAGAGGACTGAACATCCTACCTGACAGAAGAGATATTAAAATTATGCGAAATAACTAAGTACAGTTTCCAAAAGACAAAATATGAAATGGATAAAGTTCGTACTTACATACGCAGACCCGGGTACAGAACTGCACAACAAATTACCTGAAACAACAAAAACAACATACTGTAATATACTGCCTTACTCAATTATACATCAATTACATTACTCAAAATAGAATATGAAAATAAAAACAAAAATTAACTTAAATTTTATACTGCTGTTTCCATACACTTTTTGGGAAATCCTAACCAATGATGAGAAACCCTAACCCATTATGAATAGTGGTTTGGAAATTACGCTGCCCTTATCGGAGAGATGCGCTCCACTGAGTGCCCCTCTAGTTACCTATGTTACTCTCTGTATGTCTGTATGCTTGCTTTATTAACTACATCTGTGTCTTTATGTCCAGTGAGCTCTTCAGTCCGATGTATGTCTTTATCTTCATCACCTTTATATTTATTATCATCGCAAATATAGTTCTTAACATAATAAAAAGGTCCTGGCGATACAATTAAAAATAAAACTATTCATTCTACTGAAGGGGTTAAAGGAGAAAATAACTAACCTCTACAGTCCCTCATACATCTCTTTCTCTCTCTCATAAATAAAATAAAATCGCTCATAGGCAACAGGAACAGAATGAAAAAGTGACCACTGGAATCTCTCTTTAATACCGAGAGAGAGAGAGAGAGAGAGAGAGGGGGGGGGGTACATCGACTCCTCCCAGCAACTTGACGACATCTAATGGATCACCAGCTTAACGACAAACGACACGACACAACGACTAACACGACAATACTATAACAAGCACATTAAGGGGGAAAACAGAATGAATAATAATAGGTTTAATCTCTTTCGCCTATTTCAACACCATAACCACGATGACAATTTTTTTTATTACGATCACACTAAGAAGAAAAATACATTGAATGAGTTTATACCCTGTTCTTTCGGAGTAATTGAGTCCAAAATATATTCAACAATTTTATATAAAGTTCTTTCAAATTATAACACAGTCCAAAATGGCCATTGATACCATAATTATGACAAAGGGAAAACACATACGTAAGTCATCATCAACATACCATACTGTTTATCATGGAACTTTTTTTTTCTTTATTGTACAGATAAAGAGTACAAGAGCAAATCTGTCAATAAAGAATGTCCAAGTCTAACGCGCCATAGCTCTGAAGATGGCCAATATAAGATTCCCTTTGTTGTACGATCGCCATGGTAACCGCATCACCACCACCACCAACCCCACTCCCCTCTCTCATAAGCGCTTCAAGACCCTGTTTACGCTCACCGACTCTGACCACCCGGAAACAGGGGATTTATTTATTTATTTATTTATCTGTTTATTTATTTTTTGACGTCGAAGGTATACCTATTGTGATCGAGCAGGTCTCTAGGTGCGTATCTTAGCTAATGTGATCGACCCGGTTTCTATGTACGTATCTATGTTAACAAAATATTCATGGACGTCCGATTGAACGTGGATCCGCTTTTCCCCCTGCGGACTGAAGAGGTTAGGCATCTTCCTTAGTCTGTGATGCGTACATGGCGGGAGTCTAAATCATCCGAGACATACACTGGTCTAATTAACACCAAATATTCGTCGATTATTTCAACCGTTTAATGACGTATTTACATTTTATTCTTATTATTTAGAAATAGCATTCATAAAACATTTCTTTCTTAAGAAGCGGAATAAAATCATCCCGAAAGTGCGGGAATAAATGACATATGACGTACTCGAGGTGACGGAGCTAAATATTATTAAACTCTATGAAGATAAGTAAGAAGATACTGATTCACTGACTTCACAATAATGCACAAACACACTAGCAAGACAAGGGTAACACAAGAGCCTCCTAGAACCACGAGACTATAATCCCAGGGCAGGGACTGTGGTGGAAAGGTTAAGAGAGGTCATGGCTGTAATTAATTCTGCAGGCGTGGGGCCTTTTCAAGAGGGTATTGTGATCAAACATAATGTCCACAATCATCACTAATTTTAAATCATTATCTTTTTATTTTATTTCTTTTGGTTTCTGCATTTTTCTTTACATCATATTCGTATTTCTTATTACAACCTTCTGGAGTCAACATCAAGGGGTTGCTAAAATAAAGGTTCGCAAATAGAGATGCATGTGGCTTAGTGTTCCTTGACATAACAGAGCAGCCTTAGTAATAGTCACAGTTCTAGCACTTGCATTACCAGTACAATTAGTATTAACAGGAATAATATTACGTTAGTGTAAGGGAATAAGTCAGTGAGAATGAGTGAAAGAGTAAGTGTTTAAAAGGTTAATGAGTTAATGTACGTGTGTGACTGAGAATATGAGAATAAGAGACTGAAGTATAATAAGTGACTGAGTGTAATTGTCGTTTTAGTGTGATTGAATGTGTGTGTGTGTGTGTGTGTGTGTGTGTGTGTGTGTGTGTGTGTGTGTGTGTGTGTGTGTGTGTGTGTGTGTGTGTGTGTAAATACTGAGCAAACGAGAGCATATCACAGAGTGTCAAAGAATGAGCCAAAGTGTGAGAAGGTTAGTGAGACTGAGACCATACCATGATATTCTAGGTACCTCGGAGACGGGATGTTATGTCACTGAGTATGAGTGACTGAGTAGATGTAAGAAGGTTAGAGTGAGCAACAATGATAGAATGATTGAGTGTGACTGTGTGCGTGAGTGAGTAAAGATGGGAAAGTGAATGAGTGAGGGAGAGTTAAAGAGTTAAAAAGTGACGATGTGAGTTTGAGAAGCGAATGGGAAAATGAGTGCAAGTATAAGGGTAAGTGCCAACTGAATGTGTCTGAAAGCGAGGGTGGGTGAGTGTGAGTAGGTGGATGAAAGTGAGTGTGAGTGAGCGAGTGTAAGACAAAGAATGGGTGTGAGAAAGTCAAGGAGAGTGAGTGACTGGATAATGAGTGAGTGAATGAGTGACTGAGTAAACGCGATACTGAAAGTACGTGACAGTGTGAGTGAGAGTTGAAGAACGAATAAGTATGGGAGTGAATGACAGTGAGCAAAGGGTTCTGAAGATGTACAGTAGAGTGAGTAAGAGAGCCAAAGAATAAGCCAGACAGTGAGTGGCAGAGAGTGACAGTTACTAAATGAAAATGAGAAAAAAATCCTAATAGAAAGCTCAATGCATTTGAGAAAATAATTAGAGACTTTAAATAACACATTTCTACTACCTTATTTGAAACTTTGCAAATCTGACTTCGACTTGTGAACTTCCTTTTATAATCAATAATACAAATACCGAAAGCTAATATTTATGAACCTAAAATAGTTATAAGAGTAATATTAGAATATCATCATCATAATACTACAAAATAATTAATAACACCTCCTCCATCACAACAACTGCCACCACCACCAGTTGTCTGCCTACTCACCCTTCAGGAAAGGAGAGGGGGACGGAATGAACAACCCGCAGAGGCTCCTTCATAAGGTTGCTCAGCTGGAACCCCTTGTTGTGCTTCTTACGCCGGCGGGAGTTGGTCGTGAACACCCGCCGTAGCCTCCCCACCGGCGGAAGCTCAGCAGGGGGGAAAAGTCGGGGTGGAGAAAGCGAGTACCTCCCCACGGCACTGGCAGACGACCCAGCAAGTCCCCCCTCATGTTGAAGTTGCGATAGGCGGGTAAGAGGGCGGTGTCTGTTCTCTGAGAGCCCTGAAGCTTCCTGAACCGGCTGTCCAGAGCGCTGCGACTCGCTCCGAGGTTCACTCAGTCGCCGGACCACCAATTTATGCTCCTCCTGTAGCTGCTGCGTCTGTGTCTGTTGCTGTTTGTGGTAACCGTATCTCAAGGGGGGAGGGGAGAGTGTATGGTTGGTAGTTTTTGGTGGGGGGCTGTGGCAGCAACAGCAACACTGGTCCACTTCCAAGTCCCGTAGGTCATTGAAGGAACCCCATGTGCCTTTTTGTCGCGGCATCCTGAATTTCGGAATATAAATATATGAATCCCTTTTTCCTTATCTGACGTGTTGCACAGACTGAACGGCAAAGCAAGGCATGTTGAGCTAAATGTTGTTATTACTGTTGATTTCTATCGGTAATTTAATTTTCAGATGGGATTCAAGGACTGTTTACTCATTTGCTGTTTCACAGAATACGTTTGTCCCTCGGTTCTTGCGTTTCATTTGCCACGTTCACTTAAAGGACACCAACATATTCAATCATGCTTTGGATGGAAACTTGATGGAGCAGTTATCTCTATACATCACGTATACAGTACGTAAGATATGCATTAAGTGTAAAATTTTGTTGCACTAAATCCACTACTATTTTCACTAGCACTGTACTACTTTAAAAACAACCTGGAATACAAGATAAAAGGCATTTGTGTAGTAGCAGAAAATATTGGTCTGCTTTTTACATCAACCAAAAAAAGTAAAAAAGACAACCAAACAGGTTTTCCATGATACTGTCAATATTCTCATTTTATTTTTTTTATATCTGCTCGTACCAGGAAGAGCATCATACGAAGCTAAGGAGGATATTTTCCGAACTTTCTAACGGTCAGCGTACTCCTTAGCATTATACAGAGATCGCTGCTGGTATATACAGACATACACCTATATACATTATCGTAGTCCAGTTTCATCGACCCTCTTAAACACACACTGCACCATCTACACCGACATATCAGAGCTACTTATATTAATTACTTCTCAGAATAAAGTGTGTAGGAAAAATTAATGCCAGTGTCGTCTCGAAAACCTTCCAAACACTTCCTGAGATAAGACACTGAAGGCAAATAATCTTATATGGCTCACTGTATCTGTGGACGTAGAGCAAATACTAATATTTATATTTTTTAGGGGGGAAAGGTATGGTAATTACACTACAACCTCTCTCTCTCTCTCTCTCTCTCTCTCTCTCTCTCTCCCTCTCTCTCTCCTATAATTATGGCTCGTTGATTTCGTCTGTTTAAAACTATTTAGATGGGTGCCAATCCACCAGAAATAATTCCTGTGAAATGGTATCTTCTCGACGTTACTAAACATACACACACACACACACACACACACACACACACACACACACACACACACACACACACACACACACACACACACACAGGCATACGCACAGATAAACACGCGCAAACATACATCCTCCCCCCAAACATACGAGCCCTCCCCTCCCTTGTCTCCTCACATAAGCGTACACATATCCCTAGAGTGCACATGCCCTCACCTGTAGTATTTAACCCGGTAATTGGTCTGAGGTGTGAGAGTGGGGCCAGGTGTTTGCTTAGGCACAGGGAGGGATCAGGAGGAGGGGAGAGGGCTGGGTGAAGTGGTATTAAGATATTCGACTCCCTTACACTAGAGGACGTAATTGATACAAGCTACTCCTCAGGGTACCAGGCGATTTGGAAAAGCATCTTCCTAAGCTAAATAAAACCGTCTAAAGCAGCAATATTTACGTTTAAAATTTGAGTTGATCTGACTTTGGACAGATTTTGGAACTGAAGAACTAACGTACACCCTTCATTACCTTCTTTAGAACTTATAAACTCGAGATAACTGTCTGGCTGCAACAACAATGAAATACAAAGAACGTGTTATCTGACTGAAAACATCAAATGACGCCTTGAGACCCGGGTAAAATAATCAGAAAAGGAAGTGAATAATTAGATGATGTAAGTAGCTGAACGAGTAATGATTGCTGAAGTCGTATGATGGAAGTTTTGAAAATAATATATGAAGTCCTCTTGTTCTATTTAATCGTACAGTACGAAGGAGCCTTTTCTATTATATTCCTTAAGACCAGACAACTGTATTCAGGTGATGTGTAATCTCTTGCGGGAAGTGAATTATGGGAGACTATCTATTCTCTCCGGTTGGAAAATTCTCTCCAAAGCTGACTGGAATAGTTTTCAGTTACAAGGGTAAAATACAGATGTCACCGTACTGAAGAGGTTAGCATTCAGGCTCCTATGACTCCCTCGGCTGAAAAACCGTCTAGCGCTAGAGAAATCGCTACCATGACAGAGAGAGAGAGAGAGAGAGAGAGAGAGAGAGAGAGAGAGAGAGAAACAATTAAAACGAAGCTCTCGATCCAATAATCTTAATGTACTCTAATGGCCAGCAAACTCCACATCTCAAAACCCACCCCGGACATCAAAAGAACACAGACTGGAAGCGGGGCCATTAATTAAAACTCAATTTCAGAGAAGTGAGACGGGGAGATCAGACTACCGTGCCCCTTGAATGATTACGTAGTGAGGTGAGGAGGAGAGGAGGAAGTCAGGGAGAAAGAGGAGAAGAGGGAGATGGGAGAGGAAGATGTAAGAAAGAAGAGAGGAGGGAGGTGAGGAGAGGAGCATGCCAAGGTGAAAGGTGAGGAGGGAGCTAGGCGAGGAAGATGTATGGGAGAAGAGGAAGGAGTAATGGGTGAGATGGATATGAAGGAAGAAGGTGAAAGAGAAGTATTATGAAATTAAGAGGAATGGCGGTAGAAAACACCATAGGAGAATGAGACCTGAAAAAGAGAGACAGAAAGACAAAACAGGTAAAAGGGAAGGATATATGAAGGAAGAAGGTGAAAGAGAAGAAGGAGGATGGCGTTAAGAGGATAATCGATGTTGGAAAAGATGAGGAAGCAGGAGATAAAAGAATGAGATGCGAAAATGAATGATAGAAAGACGAAACAGATGAATGAAAAGAATATGATGGAAAAAAATAGCAAAAAACAACAGGAAACATAGGAGGGAAGATGATGAGGGAGGAAAATAACAAGATGGGACACAATAAAAAAACAGGTGATGGAAAAGGATAATAAGGGCGAGCTTGGCGAAGGTAGGGAGGAAACAAAGTGAAGAAAAGAGAAAATGAGAGGAGACAAAAGAAAACCGTGAGGGAATATGGCAAAACAAAAATACATGAGAAAAGGAAGGGGTGGATGAACGAGAAAGAATTGAGAAGAAAGGAGGATTTAAAAGATGAGGATTGTATTCAGCCCGGGTGAGACTTTAGAAAAGAAGGGGGTTAAAAATAGCCTGCATCAATACCCTAAGTAAGTGGTGTTCCTTAAGCTGAATAAAATCATCTGGAGATAGTAAAAGCATATTAGATAACATTCCATCGTACCAGAAGTTAATTAAGATATTATAAGCACAAGGAGTCATTATTATCAGTGTTACATTTACACTTTCTTCTGGCAAGGATATTTCATCTTTTTCAGAGCCTGAGTAAATTTGTCTTGTTCTATTCTTGCTCCCTCCAAACAATGTTAGGTTAGGTTCTCATCTTAGAAAAGAACTCTCGTACTGACGGACTTAATGAGAAATATCCAACTCCACTATTCTGAAAAGTACCTCCTAAGCTGAATGACCTCCACTGCAAGCAGCAGGGGAAAAATAAATGAAAAACTGGCACTGGTAGACTGGAAGAATCATCATCAACATCAACTTATGGTCTCTTCCTGCAAAGCTCTTTCATCTCTTTCGGGGGATTAATTAAACCTTTCAATACGACGAGGCCCCGCCCCCTTTTTTTTTTATTCTTTCGGGACCTTGACGTCTTTTATTAATTAATTCTTCCAATCGACTGATGATTTTGTTCAGCGTGGGGCACACTTTCAAAAATGGAACAATTTTGACAACAATGGACTTAGCCTTCAATAATTCATTCAGGTTTAGAGGTCCTCCAGAAGCTGAAGAAAATCGTCTATTGGCACAGAGACTGAAATAAAAGGTCATCGCAATGAAGAGGCTAACTGTGTATCCTCCAAACAATTACACTATATTCAACTGGGGGAAAATCTATTGTATCGAGGGGATTAGATAAGATCTCCGTTAACCCTTTCCACACTGAAACTTTTCCATTTTGTTACCTCTGTGATTCTCTTCAACTTAGGAGACACACCTCAGACAGAAGGTGGAATCTTCTACGAGCCGTGTCGTAAGAGCTACATGGCGACTTGCATCTCATATAGGAATGGAGAGGCGGGAGGTGAGGGCAGAGAGGGTGGAAATCAGTCCAAATTTTCAGCCAATTGACAAACACACAGGAAATGTCGTAGTACCCCTTTGCTTCAGTAACTAGGAAAGGGGTAACCAGTCGAACTGGAGGAAAATTAGAGGAAAAGAGAATGGGGGGAAAATAATTAAGGATGACAACAAGAAAGTAGAGCTAGATTACAGGAAAGACAAAAAGGGCATGAGAAGTAAGGGAGGCAATAAGGAAGAAGAGAGAACATTAAAAGGGAAGGCGAGGGAGGGGAGGGGAAGAATATACAGAGAGATGGGAGCGAGCGTGTATCTGTGTGTGTGAGGGGGAGGGGGTGCAAAGCAAGATAGACAATGGGAATAGAGGGGTAGCGGGAGGAAGGTGAGACAAACCAGAGAGAGGGAAGCAAGTGGGAGAGGCATGGGGAGCTGGTTGGGGGAAAGGTATGGATCGACACCCAAGGGTAGAAGTAGAGGGGAGGGGTACTAGGCAAGAAATAGAGGGAGGTGCCCAGGCAAAACTGAAGGGGCGGAGTGGGAAGAGAGAGACGGTGAGAGAAGAGGTGGATGGGGGTGGGGGCAAGATAGAGATAGGGAGACCAAGGTGGAGGGGGGCAAGACACTACAGGAGTCAACAGGGAAAGAGACAAGACAGAGGGAGTGAGGGGAGGGATCAAAGGAGGAGAGGGAGCATGCGGAGGCGGTGAGGCAGGGAAGAAAAAGACAAAACGGGGAAGACAATGGGGTGTGGTGAACTAAGGAGGGGAGGGATCAAAGGAGGAGAGGGAGCATGCGGAGGCGGTGAGGCAGGGAAGAAAAAGACAAAACGGGGAAGACAATGGGGTGTGGTGAACAAGGGAAAACAGATGGGGTAGAAGGGGGGAGGGAAGAGTACAAAAGAAGGAAGAAAAATTAGGAGGAGTAGCAAGGAGAGTGGGGCAAGAAGTGGGGGGTTGGAGAGCTGATGTGGGAAGGAAAGACACAGAGGACCAGGGAGGAGTGAGCAAGGACGTGATGGGGGGATCGACAAGCAGGGGTGGGGGGTGAGGGGGGGGGTCTGGTGTATGCAAATGTGAGAGCCCAGCCGTCCCCCAAAAAGCGAACAAATACAGGGAAGAACTCCATTATGATCACGATGAATATTAATGGCACTCAGATCAGACTCGCTATCCTCTACCCCCAAAACCACTCCTTTCTTTCTTTCTGCGGTGTGTGTGTGTGTGTGTGTGTGTGTGTGTGTGTGTGTGTGTGTGTGTGTATATTTTACCATCTACTGAATATTTAAGTCTGCCTGTAAATCTAATTATAAGTCCTGTATCTACCTTCCTATCTACCTACTTACCTATCAATTTATCAGTATATCTATCCTATCTACATAACTGCTTCTCTCTCTCTCTCTCTCTCTCTCTCTCTCTCTCTCTCTCTCTCTCTCTCTCTCTCTCTCTATCCTATATACATAACTGCCTCTCTCTCTCTCTCTCTCTCTCCTTTGCACGCTGGAAATGGAATTCTCAGGAAAACATACTCCTTTTAGACTCTACCTCCGAAAAAAACAAAAAAAAAATCTCTTCTTGTATTAATCATCTTAATTAAAATCAATGTTTCCTTAAATAAGAACCTGAATGAAGACTCCAAATATTCCCTTTTTTTTGTTTATTCAAAAAGGAGTTATATATCCTTACCAAATAAAAACATATACTTTACACAGGAAAAAACAAAACTTCCCTTACCATATTTCTTCACATTTTTAATACAATGAGGTATTTTTTTAGTTTATTTTTTAGTTTATGCTTCCTAACTATAAACAATTATTTACTCAAAGGGAAATTTCCTGGACTGAGGGAGGTAAACTATTTCCATTAACTCTTCCACTACGATGACGCCATTTTAAGCATATTATCCCATCCCAAATTGATGATAGTAAAAATTTTTCGTATTGACGGACTTACTGAATAATTTTTCACAATGTGTTTTTCAAGGGCCTTACATCAGGAATTACTCTCACTCAAAACCATACTCCATAATTCACTCGTATCTATATCATCTCTCTCTCTCTCTCTCTCTCTCTCTGGGGGGCGCGGTAGCACAGTGGTAGCGCGCTGGACTCTTAATCGGGGTTTGCAAGTTCGAGCCTCGCCCGGGCTGCCGTGCCGGGAGGGGTAGCTCCCTCCTGTAACCCTAGCGGGGCTATATAGTCCAATACAGGGCTTAGCTCGGGGGAACTCCATTTCTCCCATTTCTCTCTCTCTCTCTCTCTCTCTCTCTCTCTCTCTCACACACACACACACAGGGAGAGAGAGAGAGAGAGAGAGAGAGAGAATCAGGAAGTCTGGCTGACAATTCTATAGATCCCAGTCGACCAATACATCTTGTGGAAAGCGGAGAAGCTCTTTCCACAATCAAGAAATAAAAAAAAAACATAGAAAACTTATAAATAAATAAAGAAAGAAATAAGCGAATAAAAATAAACAAAAATGAATAAACAATACACAAAATAAATGACAATAAAGAAAATTATTAATGAATGTGAGGCAAATTTTCAAAAAATATAAAAGAATAATGGAAGGAATACGCAACAAAATCCATTAAAGAATGAATATAAAGAGACAATAAAACAAATATAAAACTAGAAAACATACACACGCTGATGTATAAACGAAATCAAATTACGACAATAAAATTAATTCTTATATCAAATGAATTCAATTTATATACAGTCAGATATTAACAGACAATACCAGAAAATGAAATGCGAAAACAAAGCTGAGGATAAAAGTAAAACTGAGCACGAAAAAAAAAAAAATCTTCAAAATGAACTACAAATTCATTTCTCTCCAACAATATATATTATTGCTATTACTTGAAATTTTGTCTTTTTAGAATGATTATTTATTACTTTTATTTCTTGTTACCAACAGATGATTTACTTTTCAGCTTGTAAGAGGATTTTTCGAACTGGAGGGATTTGATGTAGCCTTCATAACCCGTAATTCTCCTATATTGCATTAAATCGTCCTCATAGAGTAGTCAGAATCAACTCTTTCACGTTCAAAGGTCTTTCCCTTCATGAATATAATCGCCCGACAGCAGCAAGAATAATACGCGGACATCATACAAGACGGACTAATGAGCTTGTATCTAACCATCTAAGTACAAGGGATGTTTCTGTACCTGCATAAAATCATCATGGTTTTAACAAGAACATAACGAGAGGCATCATAACACCCATGCGTTCTCTCTCTGCAGTTATGTTGCGGGTATTGTCACTTCCTATTTCTCCTCTATGTTTCTGTTCTATTTCTGTTACTAGTTATTATAGTTCTGCTTCATCTACGCTTTCCTCTGTGGCTCTTTACCTTGAGTGCTGAACATTCTCTTTGTATGTTTAGGGATGTTATATTTAAGTCCGAATTTCTCCCACGTGTTTTTGTTTACTGCTCTTTTCGTTCTGTTCCGTTTCTAGTTACCTTTTCACTGCAACTTTTCCCCGCGGCTCTTTCCCTTACTGCAACTTTTTTTTTATTTTACAAAGTATTGCGATAACAGTCATGAATAATTCCTTTTCACGAGGCATGGACGTTTTCCCCTGTTTTCCATTTCCCTTTTCCAGCTCTCACATTTTTTTTCCTACCCATGGTTACCTAACAGAGTAAAAAACAAACGTTTACTTATTCAAGCGGGCAAAGTGGCCTGTTTTCCCCCTTGTTTGTTTTTCTTCATTAATCATTCTCCCAAACAATTATCTATTTTAACTCCTGAAAACTCGAGCTGAACATCTCCAAACAATGGCCTAATCAAACCCTTACTTTCTTTTTCTGGAGTGTTTGAAAGAGTAACTGCATCAAGAGAAGGGCCGGCTAGAGATGGAGTGAGAGGACGGGGCGAACACAGGATTTAACTGGTACTGTATGAGGAGCTGACGATGAGGACGATCTCTCTCTCTCTCTCTCTCTCTCTTTCTCTCTCAACCAAACTAAATAAAATAGTTCGTTGGCAACAACAGACTAACAAAAGGCATCACGTTGAAGGAGAGATTTTATTCTAGTGAAATATGATTGAACAAAAGTGTGGCGTATTTTCGTTGGGGACTCTGATGATGGTTCTCTTCTTTTTGTACATTCTGTCGTACTGTTCCTGAATTCTCCCTTTAAAAAACCGTGGGAAATAGGATTGGGACGACGACAACGACGACGACCACGAGGAGGAGGAGGAGGAGGAGGTACGGTAGTGAAACAAACTTCGGATATACGGTAATGAAACAGGTTAATTTCTATCAAGTCTGAACGGCGATAGCAGTGTCGCAGCATCTGTTAGGTAGCTGGATTGGAAAGAATAAATTTAAGAATCCATCCATTATCCATCCCACATCCTCATCTTGTTTTCCACTATTAATCATCTCATGGTCGGGGCAACTCGAGTATTCTATTCCCGCTAACGCCAGGCAATTTTATTCAACTGAGTCACAGCAGCCCGAATGTTAAAAAAATACGATGCGGTAGCCATGTTTTCCACTACTTTAAAGAGGATGAGGATCAGTCGAGAGAGATAATTAAGACCCAGAATTGTCAAAAACAAAAGCATAAATATGGTTCAAAATTCCATTCTCTCATTACTCAAGTCTTCAAAATTCTTCATGATGGTGAAAATGACGATATACCTGATGATTTTGCTATTTCAACACATCACCCAAAATAATCATCCAAAAAATATGATATAACCCCCTCAATACGAAGACTTATTGTTTTTTTATACATACACTTGTTGCCTCTAGATGATGTGATTCAACTCAAGCATGGCCTCTTGTAGCGAAAGAATGAGACAAAAACTCTTATAATCGCCTTCTAACACGATAATACCTTTTCCTCAAACATGATGGCGTATTCCTTTTTATTCATAAGTCGCTTTGTTTTCATATGCCGGAACTGGGCCACTGCTACAATTTGGATTCCATGTCATGATTACGTAAAATTCGAAGATCCCAGAACATGATACAGGAACGAGTCTCCTTGCTTACTACTCAAATCAACCACCACATCTAACTACAATGGCAATTAACCGAGCATAATACGCTACGAGATCTTGGTCAGGTTAAAATGAGCTGCACCTGCAGACGATTCTATTCACCTTCAGAAAAGAAACCAGGTAACTATGGGACTGAGAGAGGATGATACAAACCCGTTCACTTCAGTATGGTTCTTCAAAGCTTAAGAAAACCGTCTGGGGGCAGGAGGAATAAAATAAAACATAAGTAATACAAGTAAAGATTAATTATCATCTTCGTGCCCAAGACAATTTCTGCTAGTTTAAGGGTGAAAAATAGTAGTAAATGCTTTTAAAAATGTATGCTGCTTCATGATCGAGGTTAAAGTGCATTGCGACAGGTGTGTGTGTGTGTGTGTGTGTGTGTGTGTGTGTGTGTGTGTGTGTGTGTGTGTGTGTGTGTGTGTGTGTGTGTGTGTGTGTGTGTGTGTGTGTGTGTGTGTGTGTGTGTGTGTGTGTGTGTTAGCAAACAACACATTCATACATTCACAATACACAGGTATTTTTAGCGTTAGGATGACTGGATGAGAGAGAGAGAGAGAGAGAGAGAGTTAAGACTAGCTAAGAGTCAGGTGTGGACATGGTGTAGGAAAGGTGTGGCAGTGGGGAGAGGGGAGGTAGTCTTATGTATATATCTGAAAATTTTATATCTATTTATTTTTTTCAATCTTTTTCAGCGCTTTAGCTAAAATGCCCGTGGCTCTCTTTGAACGAGTCCCACGCCCTTTGATGTCAGTGAATGGGTACAGGTGTAAATAAATACAGTATATACGTGGATTTGGGGGAGAAAAAAATATATGTTTAATTGAAAATATTTTGTTGCCCCTTCACCTCTCTCTCTCTCTCTCTCTCTCTCTCTCTCTCTCTCTCTCTCTCTCAATCCACGATAACTATAACCAATGAATTAAAGGCCAATCTCAATGGGCACTCAGCTGATAACGTTCGTACTCTTGTCCACTCCATTTTCTTATCTTACTTTCTCACCATTTATCATTCATTTTCTAATTTCCGACTGCGGACAAAGCTCGACAGTCTTTTCCCTGAGGTCCAGCAATCCTTCTACATGTCATACACCAGCAAATGCCGTCGCTGCAACACAATATCCCATATTTACACGGTATACAAGCTGCCTCATTCGGGACTTGTGCAATGGTATTAGTGGGTATTTTTATGACACGTTTGTGGATTTTTTTTTAAAGATTAAGAATGTTTTAAGGAAATTCAAATCATTATTTTCTATCCCCGCCTGGAATTAAACTCGCGTCCTCTCGGATTGTAGCCCACTGCGGTTACAAAGGTACTGGTGGTAGTGTTAATAAGATAATCAGCCAAACTATTTTATCACTGCTGCATTTTGAAGGCATCCAAAAATTAAATGGTGATAAATGACAAGGGGGAGAAAATGTCCTTTGCACTACTACAGCTTGTATGGGAACCCAGTTAAGTAGAAAGATAAACTGTGGAGGGACAAGTTAGTGTCAGGTAAAATATAAATATGAAATAAATGACTAAATAAAATACAGGTGGATGATAAAATGGTTAGGAGTGCGTGATCAGCCGACTTTAGGAGTTATAACGCAAGAATGAAATGCCTGCAGCCGTCTCTTGTAGATTCGAATCAATGCGCATGGCCTTCACTCCAACCAGGGCCTCACACCACTAGACCACCAGGCGTCCGTGTCTAGACAAGCCGCGAAAAAGTTTTAGTGAACGGTGTCGGAAAAAGCCATCAATACTGGTCAAAGGTTAATGTGTGTGTGTGTGTGTGTGTGTGTGTGTGTGTGTGTGTGTGTGTGTGTGTGTGTGTGTAAGAATATTATGTTCGTGGAGTCTGGCGTGTGCACTAAATCTCCAATAATGAGGGATCATACACAAAGGAGTGTACAGAAATAAATTGTAAATAAAAACCGATGACAAAAAGGAAAAAAAAATGCTCAGTTTCCCAGGCAACCACACACACACACACACACACACACACACACACACACACACACACACACACACACACACACACCTATCATCAAGGACGGCAGCGCACATCTGTTCGTTCACTCTCCAAAAATCCAAATTGCAATACAATAAAAAGAAGGAAAGGTTACAGAAAAAGAGATCCAAAAGCACCTGATCACGTCGGGTGCAGCCAATCAACGCCTCGGCTACAGGAACACAGGCCAATAAAATATAAAGGCAAACCAGCACACTAATTAGAAACTGTAAAGTCTCACTGTTAGCCAGACAAAGTTCCAAGACGAAAGTTTCAAGGAAGGACAGCAAATTAGGCGATTCAACTCTGTCCCCACCTCGAATTACACACTCATGGACGCACACACCTCTCTGTATCTGTCTGTCTGTCTCTACTAACAATCCCCGGCTCGTTCAGTAGTATTAAAACAGCTATCAATGTCCTGAGGCGACTCAGAAATATATCAACAACAATTCCACCACAAAAATCCACGCACCATATCACAGGCGTATAAAATACTAAGCAATTACGTGAAGTGGCAATGCGTTGTGTGTCTCATATGCACATCCCCACACAACCTCCCCACCCCCCCTCTCTCTCGACATAGGCATATTATATTCTGTATCTGCATGTACGGTACGTATAAAAATATGTACATTTTTCACAGACACACACATTTATGTAGTCTACACACAAACGCATACTATATTCTGTGTCTGCACGTAGCTTGCAATATGTATGTGTAAATGTATGTACATTTCACACACACACACACAAACGAAATTTATATACACATTTCCTCTCTCTCTCTCTCTCTCTGCCACCCAGCTAAAGAATGCCACTCTCCTGACCTTTTCTGTCATGAGGTCTTTTATACAATGGCCTGAAAATTGTTACTGTCAACTTCAGCGCCAGTTAATTAATTACGGAAATAAAATAAAAAAATCTCCCTTTTATAAGATCACGGAAAAAATAATTGACATCAGACATCACTGCCGGATTTTTTGGGGTCGAAGTTTCAATATATGTGTTTTAATCTACGGAAAAGCGCCGGTGAAAACATGCGTTCGTGTTTTTTATACGTCTATTTGTTCATCCAATTTATATGTAATTTGCGTAATTGGTGGCGGAAGTCCTATTACTTAATATCAATATCGGCGTGCAGTTGAATTTGATTATTTTACCCAAACACCATGATGAATAAAGTTAGTGTATTTTTGCTGCCTACAGATGATTTTACCCGACTAATAAAAACCTGACCTAAGCTAACCTAACCAAACCTAGATTAACCTAACCCAACCTAACTTAACCTAACCCAACCCATTCCTTAATACCAATATCTTTAAGTTACAGAATATAATATCTTTAAGGTACTGAATATGATTACTGAACCCCAATACCACAATGACGAATTGTGTATTTTTCCTATCCCCAGACGATTTCATCTAGCTTATGAATGACCTCTCGTACTGAATTGGTTAATGAAGGCTACATCTAACCATCAAGTTTTTACAATCACAAACTGAACAAAATCGTCTAGAATGATAAAAATCCGTTATCATACCGAAGTGCCCAACTCGTTCAAGGATGTCTTTTATATTTTATTCTTGCTATCTACTGACGATTTCGTTCAATTCCACTGAAATTTCTGGAAATGGATTTGTCAGTTATAGCCTTCACTATTCCCTGCCTAGGCAGAAATGCTATTCTAAGCTTCATAACACTGTGTGATGGCGGTAGAAATAATAAAAACGATGTCCATAATAAAAATGATACTCTGGTTACAATTTTATGTTTCATTACTGCTGTAGATTTGAGGATGATTTTATTCGGCTTATGAGAAATCCCCCGAGGAGAAGAGGCAAAACGTAGAAAGCGTCCCAGGAATTAGTTTCAGAAGCATTAACCCTTCCAATCCGCTGGTCTGTTTTAGCCAATTCCCACTACCACCTGACTATTTTCCTTAGCTTAGGGGACGACTTTTGGAAATGATGAGGCAGATATCCCAGACGACATAGGATTTCCGGGATCACCCGTTTTACTCTGATTTGGCCCAGACTTTCGTACTTTTACTGCTTATTTCACGTAGCTCAGTGACAGACAAAGACTATTCTGAAGATCTAAATACTTTCCATACCATTTCTTCATGGGATGTATCATAATCCAGTGCTAATGAATTCTTACAACTGAGCATGCAAGATGAGGATGTGTTAATTTTAGGCCAAGCTGGCGTACCGAGGGTAAAGTCGCATCACACATGGATCAACACCACTTTCCCTCGCCAGGAATTCTACGCACAGTGCTACCCACATTTCATCTACTCAGGCAGGAGGACACACTGTATCAGATCGCATTCATAAACTGTCTGGTAACATTATACATAAGACTTAAAAAAAGGCATCATCATCGTACTGAAAAGTTTAGCTCTTTCCAATACATCGTTATTTACTGGTAATGGTCATTATCTGGAACCTACCTAATTAGCCTAGCATTATTACACACACACACACACACACACACACTCTCTCTCTCTCTCTCTCTCTCTCTCTCTCTCTCTCTCCTTAGCGGTCATCTGGGTGGCGTTCGGTTAAGTCCCCCAATTATCTCCATTGCTGCTTCGGCTTTACGTGCTCCTAGTTTCCTCGCCTCTCTCTCTCTCTCTCTCTCTCTCTCTCTCTCTCTCTCTCTCTCTCTCTCTCTCGATGTTCCAAAGCTCAACACTTCTTGGCTACTTTCCCCTTTAATTAGCAAGGCGCACTTTCTATCCGTTTTCTATTCTCTCTCTCTCGCTCTCTCTCTCTCTCTCTCGCTCGCTCTCTCTCTCTCTCTCTCTCTCTCTCCTGTATTCGCACACTGTAATACATCCCCTCCCTTTGTATTACTTAGTTTTCCTATTTGGCCATTTTCATCACCTATCTCTCTCTCTCTCTCTCTCTCTCTCTCTCTCTCTCTCTCTCTATATATATATATATATATATATATATATATATATATATAGAGAGAGAGAGAGAGAGAGAGAGAGAGAGAGAGAGAGAGAGAGAGAGAGAGAGAGAGAGAGAGAGAGAGAGAGAGAGAGAGAGAGAGAGAGAAGGAGAGAGAGTTTGCCAGTATCGTGACGAGCTTACACCAAAAACTTTCGTCTGGATCGCAGCAATATTTTTAGTTAATAATGTCAAAGGTCGTGCTGGTGCTGGTGGCTAGGGTAACTGGTAGCTGCGGTGGTAAATTTGGTTGTGGCTGTGTAATTAGTGGAGTATATACTGTGGTAATTGTGGTTGCTTGTACTCTAATTCAGGCCGTAATTACAGTGATTGTGATAATTTGGGCTTTTACCATCACTGTGCTTGTGACTGCTATGTCTGTGAAAATACTGACTGCCGTTTCTGTTGTAGTGAAACCTTGCGCTCAACTGAACGTGAACCTGGTGAACTGCAGGCCAAAATTATTCTTATGTAGTCAGTCATCCTCCTTTTAGGGGATAGGGAAGTAGCTGAGTTTGTATAACAAGGGAGTTTAGTCTTGGGGCCCAGTCATATCAGTGCCACCACACGAGGGCGTCTCTCTCCCACTTACGTCGTTTTCGTAGTATTAGTAGCAGCTGTAGCCTCGAGTTTATCTGACGTGTGAACCCAGTGGACTGCAGGCTGAAGTTCCCCCACCTCCTGCAGTCCATCATTCTCCTTTTGGGAGGTAGGAACAGTCATTCCTATATAACTCCTTACAAAGTGTGGAGTTCTAAGATTGGGCTGCGGTACTCTTGAACGGCTGAGGACAGGCGAGGAGCTAACACCCCTTGGTTGCTTTGTATCATCCCGAAATATCTAGCGGCCACCTAAGGATATGAACCCAGGACCGTGTTATAAACGACTTTGGGACATTTTGTAACACCTCTTGCTTAGCTACTTATTCAGGACATTACACTTCAATATCTTCTTGTATGTTACCGATGCACATCATGTCGATTATAATACGATATGAATACCGTTCAGGAGGGTAAGGCGAACATGCAAAACAAATCGCTAAGGAAATGGTGCTACGAAGCTTCCTTTGCCATCTACAATACGACCATGATGCGCACAAAACATGGCTTTCACTCCTACATGCACCTTAAACTACTTCACCGCGTCTACTGTAGTCTTAACCTATAGAAATGTCTGGTCTCTTTAACTCGGCTGACGGTCAAGTGTAGAGGGTCGATCTGATTAGCAACCAAAACAAAAAAGGTTCGTCGAAATTCAGGTCACCACGACTTGGAATTACCTCTCTCTCTCTCTCTCTCTCTCTCTCTCTCTTTCTCTCTCTCTCTCTCAGCTCAACAGAGTCGTCTAGCGCTTGATGGAATATATGTATTTGCTATATCATCATCATCATCACCGCATTCATCATCATCACCATTCCTCCCACTAACTGATATAGGATGGGAAGGTTTAATATAACAGTAAATGGAAAAAATTATACGAAAATAGGTCATGCCTCAATTCACTCATCCTTCAAGCGTTCAAAAATTTGCTACACTTTCTTCAGCATTCCTCTCAGCAATAAAAAGAAGGAAAAAAATGAGGTCCCGAGAAAGTAAGAGGATCATTGCTTGTTAGAGACTATTTTCTCTCTCTCTCTCTCTCTCTCTCTCTCTCTCTCTCTCTCTCACTTCCTTCTTCCTACGTTACCGTCCAGCTATCATTTTCTATTCTTCTTCCTGGTTTCTTTCTCTCTCCTTCCTTTCCTTCATGTAGTTTCTTCCTCTCTACTCTTACCATTTTTTTTTTTTTTTTCGATGTGGTTGTTACGGACTATTTTTCACGCACTTTTCTTCCTCCGTTTTCCTGTTGTCATCCTTCGCTGTCTCTTAATTCCTGCTTTGTTCCTCCCTCCTTCTCCAAATTTCTTTCCCCATTCTTCATCTACCGGTTGCTTCTCTCCTTCATCTCTTAGCTTCTTCATTCTTTCTTCGTCTTATAGTTTCTTCGTTCTTCCAGTTTCTTCCTCTCTCCACTTTCTTCTTTTATCCCCCAGATTGTTTCTCCCTCATTTATATTTTTTTTCTGTCCAGCTCGTAGTATCTTTCTCTCTCATTCATCTACTTTTCCCCCTGTCTCCTCATGTCTTTCTCCCTCCATCATCTCCTTGTTTCTCCCTCCCTGCCCCGTCTCCTAATTTCATCCTCCCTCCTTCTTCTCCTACTTCTTCCTCTCCCTTTTCTCCATTATTCTCGCTTGTTAGACACTGTTTTCCATCTCACCTCCTCCTTCCTTCGTTTCTCTCCCATTATTCTTCTTTCCTTTATTTCCTAGTTTCTTCTTCCCACCTTTATTAATGTTTACATTGTATCTCCGTCTCTCATTCCCCGTTCTCTATCTCCATGCTTGATCTTCCACCTACTGTCTCCTTTAACTGTCTCTCGTATTCCTTCTCTGTTATTATTTCCTATTTTCTTCCTCCCTCACATCTCTCCTGTATATCTTTCTCGTTATCTTTCTCTTTTACATTTCCTACTTTCTTCCTCCCTCACTCACTCACCGTCCTTAGTGTGTATGCCTTATCTCCTTCCTATCCTTCTATCTCTACCTCTCTGCTTTATCTCTAAACTTTTCCTTCCTACATTTTTCGCATCATCCTTCCTTTTAATCTTCTATTTCTCTCCCTCAAATCGTAATGTAAGTTGTTTTACTTCTTTCGCACTAAGTTTTATATCTTCCTTCTTCCACCTTCTGTCCGCTAACTTCCGTTTTCGACTTCAATCTCTCTCTCTCTCTCTCTCTCTCTCTCTCTCTCTCCTCTCGCATCAATTATCGACTCATTTCCTCATCTACCTTTATTTCCCATTTTTTTCCTTCCTTACCTATTACTTCCTTCATTTCTTTATCCATGATCCTCCTCCCTCCCTTCCAGATCTCCTACGTCCGCGTCACTCCACTCTCATTTCCTATCTCCTCTCTCCTGCCCACCAATCTTACCCTTCCATCTCCCTCTTTCATTTCTCCTTTAACTCCTGATTTCCCTTCCACCTTTTTGCATATCCCGTTCCTCCTCCTTCCATACCATCTCCCATTCTACTTCTCCCCTTCTCTCTTCCCACTTCCATCTCATGTCACCTACCACCCATTCATCTCTGTCCTTCATCTCTCCTCTGTTTTCACTCACTCAGGCCTTTCATTAATCTCCTTCCCTTATATCGCAGCTTTCCTTCCCTTCCATATCTCCCGTTTTCTCCTTCCTTCTTGCTCACGTTCCATTTCCTTCGAACTTATCTCTAACCCACCATATTGTTCTCCTACCTCCCTCTGTCAATTCTCCTTTGCCCAGACATCCCTCACATTTCTCCCCAGGTCATATCACACCCCTAGTTACTCCTTCCTATCTCTATCTCTTATCTTCTTTTCCTGTCTCCCGTAACCCAGGATATAATTTCCAAAGCTGAGTAGTAACCACACAGCCAAATAACGGAATGTTCTGGAGCCCACTATGGTGCCTTATTACCGAAGGGGAGAAGCAGATGTGGTGTCCATCCGAGAATCAAACCTCCACACTCTCCCCCGCGCCTCACTGTAGCGAGGCAGAATTTTCCACATAACATCGTTTCACTACGCAGGGCGGTTCTGCAAGGGCGGCTGCTTGCCTACGGTTGATCGGTCTGCTCAGCAAGACAGATCAAGGTTACTTAACAACAGCAAATCAATCACCTATTTCCATGTTTCATAATCTATCACACTCCGTATCCTTGTCCTGTCTATCCTCCCTTCCCTCTTCCATATCTCCTCCTTTGCTGTCACTCCTGCCTTTCATTTTTCCCTCTCTCATATCATATTTCCTGCTTTCTCCCTGCCGTTTTCCTCCTCTCTCCCCTCTCATCTCCCCTTTCCTTCACCCTCAACTCTCACCCGTCGTACCCTTTTCCCATCTCTCTCCCTCCTCTCTTCCTCCTTTGCGTTCACTCCTGCCCTTTGTTTTCAAGGTATCGGAGAGAGAACCTTATTAGCTCTTTGGGTTCAGCGCGTTTTATATCGCTTCTACACAGAATACATATTTTTTCTTATCATACGCATTCTCCACGTTCGTTTCTTGCACTCTCTATTTTTATCTATTTCAATCATTCTCTCTCTCTCTCTCTCTCTCTCTCTCTCTCTTCTGCAAATATTCTCCCTTAAATATTTTCATGTTTTGCTCATTTTATCCTCTCTCTCTCTCTCTCTCTCTCTCTCTCTCTCTCTCTCTCTCTCTCTTAAATATTTCCGTGTCTGCTCAATTTATCATCCCTTTTCGCTACTTTCGTCCACCCATTTTCTCTTCTCTCGTTCATCTCTTCCTCTCCCCCGACCACCTCCCGCCAGGCTCGTCCCTCTCTTTCATCCCTCATTTTCCAGCATACTATTAGAGGCTGGAGGAGGAGCCAAAAATAAATTGAATAAAAATGTTAAGTTTTTTGCCACGATCCTAGCATCGCCTGGACAAAGGAGAGGGAGGGAGGGAGGGAGGGAGGGAGGGAGGGAGAGAGAGAGGGAGGGAGAGAGAGAGGGAGAGAGAGAGAGAGAGAGAGAGAGAGAGAGAGAGCGTGGTGTGGTTGCTATGGAGATCTCGGTTACACACATATACACATATGTCCTCAGGTAGACCAGGTGTGTGTGCGCCGCTGACAGGCTAGTTCACACACACACAGACAAACACATACACACACACACACACACACACACACACACACAGAGCTCGCACGCTTTTTTTATTTATTTATTTATTTTTTTTTTTTTTTGGGGGGGAGTTCTTTTTGTATATTATATTTTTGTGGTAAAACCATAAGTGGCTGAAGTGGACTCGAACCTCCGACCCTCCGCACAATGTCTACTTCACCTAGCCACTGGACCAAGGAAAATTCTCTCTCTCTCTCTCTCTCTCTCTCTCTCTCTCTCTCTCTCTCTCTCTCTCTCTAATAATAATAATAATAATAATAATAAAAATAACATAATTCACTGCTTCACTATCATGCACCTTTATCTTGCCATCAATCTGTATTATTCAAATTTCATTCTTATCCTCAGTTCAGCCATCAGTGCATTCTTTATTTTCTGGCTAATTCTCAATATCATCACACTGTATTTTTCTCATTATTTTATGCTCATTTATTTGTCATATATACCACTCATCGCCTAATATCATTCTTATTAAAATATTACACTTGGGCGAAATTGTTAAATATACTAAGTTGCATGTTTCTCAATATACATACAATTGCAGACGTTTTTACGCAAATGCTCCTTTTACCTCATATTCCTCATTCTATATATTATTTCCAGGTTACCCTCCAAACACCCTTCTTTCCTCAAATTTCCTTTCCTCAGATACAATTTTTTCACACGGTCTTCTGGCTTCCTGTCTCCAGATACTCATACTTTCTTATTATACTCCCATGTGCCGCTATATTATTTCCCGACACCCTCCTTGCAAATCTTGTTTCCTTATACTCTCCCTCCTACACACCATCCTCGGTGGCGAAAGGGGGGTGAGATTCACAAGACATTCACCGTCGGTCCCTTGTCGTATCAGATTATTGCAGAATGAACTACAGACAAAAGGACAGAATCGGCACTCTTTTCTAATCATTCTTCTTGCAAAACACAGATATAGCCTAAGATAATTTGCCTCTCGTAAGTAGTATGTTTTCTATATGAAGAAGACAAGACAGACAGAGGAAAGGCTTATCACTTTCTTATCCTTCTGTTTCCGGTAAAGATATATAATTTAAGGCAGGGAATCGATCGCTAATGTCGGTGAATCCGATCGCTAGTGTCTGTAAATCCGATCCCTAATGTCTGTGAATTCGATCGCTAGTGTCTGTAAATCCGATCCCTAATGTCTATGAATTAGATCGTAAATGTCTGTTAATCCGATCGCCAATGTCTGTCAATCCGATCGCCAATGTCTGTCAATCCGATTGCTAATGTCTGTGAATCAGATCGTAAATGTCAGAAATCCGATCGCAAATGTCTGTCAATCCGATCGTAAATGTTTATTCATCCGATCGCTAATGTCTGTGAATCCGATCGTAAATGTCTGTGAATCCGACTGTAAATGTCTGAAATCCGATCGCAAATGCCTGTGATTCTTTCCCTTGTAGTGCGGTGGCTCAATCGGTAGAGAGGTGGCCTGCAGTCCTAACGGACCCAGGTTCGAATCCCGGCTGGGGCAGGGAACAGTTTAAGGATTTGAATTTCATTAAATCAGGCTTTACTGATCTACCAGAAGACCCGCCGACATGTCGTAAAAATACCCCCGCTAATACCAATACACCAGTCCTGTATGAGACAGCCCTAGCATGTATTCAATATGGACGGTGGGTGTTAGCGCTGAAGTGGTGACATGTAGAGGTGTATGGTATGTAGGAGGACTGCTGGGCCTTGATAGCAGGCTGTGAAGCCTATGCCCAGAGTCGGACACATAAAAAAAAAAAAAAAAAAAAAAATATGGGGTGATACAGATATGACACACATATTCACTCACGCACCCTTACACTATGGCCGCGTCCACACCAGATGTTTCCTGGCACGGGAGAGGAGTTTTACATCACTGAAACCTACAAAAATGTTCTCACTGGACGTGGGCGAGTTTGGAAGAGAACTTCTATGGGTTAGTGACACAGAACCTCTGCCCGCGCCAGCAAGCATTTGGTGTGGACACGCATTAACCTACACAGTAATAATCTCTCCCACTACACCCACACACACCCAAACCCACACCCACACAGACATCTCGGATGCTTCGACTCGCTTGAATCTAATACGCAGCGGATATAAGTACACAGATAATCTCCCACCCTCGATCTTCTCCACCTACACATTCCTCCCTCTTTGCCATCCCACACACACTCCTCCTCCCACATACCTGTCGTCCTCGTTTAGGCGTCACGAGGTCACATCTGCCGCTTGCGAAAGAGAAATGCGGCATTGGAATAAAATACACAGGGGAAAAAAGCGGTGACAAAGACAACTTAGGTGTCTGATCTCTAACTAGGCCGGGGATCAGAGACAGCAAAGAGGAGTGACGGACAGAGACGGACACAGAGAGAGAGAAACATTGACAAAGAAAGGATGACAAGATAAAAGATGGATAAAACACACACACACACACACACACAAGTGCAGATGAATAAAGGTATATATATATATATATATATATATATATATATATATATATATATATATATATATATATATATATATATATATATATATATATATATATATGAGAGAGAGAGAGAATAACAAAGGTGGCAGTGGAAAAAAGAAAGGTAAGCCAGCTGTTGTTCCCCACGTCACATCTATCGCTTTAAAGAACCTCGTCACCTGTGTAGTCTTGTCACCTGTGTAATATAGAGGTGTGTGAAGTTTAGCCACCTGCGTAAATCTAGTCACTTGTTCCTAGTGCCCTGTGTAAATTGTCACTTTGTCCTAGTCACCTGTGAAAATCTAGTCGCCTGTGTATTCTAGTCACCTGTGCAATATATTCACGTAAGTAGTCTAGTTACCTTTGTAGTCATGTCAACGATACAATCTAGTTACCTATGAAACCTAGTCACCTGTGTGATGTAGCCACTTGTGTAGTCTAGTCATATGTGGAGTCAAGTCAACTGTGTAAACTAGTCACCTATTTAATCTAGTCATTTGCTACTAGTTACCTATGTAATCTAGTCCTGTTTAGCTACCTGCTGCTAATCAACTATGTAATCTAGCCATCTATAAAATTTAATCATGTGTGTATGCTAGTCATATACCTGTTTTCTTTAGCTGCCTACATAACACACGTCATCTGAGGTAGCTATTCACCTGAGTGTAATTTACTCACCTGTGTGCAACAGTTCACCTGTGTGTAATCTAGTCACCCTTGCATAATCTAGCCACCCGTGTGTGATACAGTCACCTGTGTGTTGCAATTCGCATGTGTTTAACCTAATCACCTGTGTGTACTGTAGTCACCTGTGTGTAATTTAGTCAGGTAACTTAGCCACCTGTAAGATTTAATCACCTGCGTATTCTAGTTATATACTTGCTTTGTTTAACTGCCTATATAACACAGTCATTTGATGTAGCTATTCACCTGTGTATATGAGTCACTCGAAGCAACTAGCCACCTCTGCAATCTGGTTCCCTGAATGATAAACTCCTTCACTTAGATCACGCCACTTGCACTTCATTTTCACTATTCCAAGAGTATTGGAGTGGGACGCCTTCATGTGGTGGCACCGATTCGACTGAGCGGTGGAGATGCTCTGTTATACAAACGACCCTCACTCCCCGTCCCTGTCTCCCGAAAAGATGAAAGCAGAATGCAGAAGGGCAACGTCGGCCTGCAGTCCACCGAGTTCAGGTTCAGATAAGCCTGGGGTTGCAACTACTGACTACTACTACCATAACCAGGGTATTCTCTTCAACCTAATAGAGATCTAAGCAGTGAAGGGTATAAATATATTTAGATCTAATCCCACCAGTTCGAAAAGTTTTTCCCGAGATGAACAAAATCGCCCAGATATAACAGGAACATAATAGAAAATACGACAATGGAGTGAAGGGGCTACATTTTGTTTACACACGCCAGTCACCTGCAAGACAACGACTGGGTTCAAAAAATATCATATGGGGAGGACGCACGGATCCAAGTTAATTGAAATAATTCTATGACCTGTCAATTAAAAAGTATCTAGGCTTTTTTCTTTCTTTTTATCTTTTGCTCCCCCCCCCCCCTGTTTTGTGTGCATCTGTGCTTTGAATCAGCGGGCGACACGTGTTAAGTCCTTGAAACAAATATGATTTTTCAAACTCGATTTATTATCACTACGTCCAGATGGTTTTAATATTGGAAAATCCTCTCTTACTTTCCTCAGAGCAAGGGAACTATACTTCTTTCACACTAACCTGGCCTAGATTTTCTGTTTGTCGATTACCTCACGTAGGTCAGCGACAGAAAAAAATAATGGTACTGTTCTACTACCATTCAACAGCATTTCTTAGCGACAAGCATCGCATTATAAATGTTAATCAATTGCTACACCTCATCATTAAAAAGGCAGTTGGTAATTTCTGGTCAGGTTTGAGTGGGAAGAGTATAACAGCCAATCCCAAAGCACTTACTCGTCCCGAAAGAAATCAAAGGCTGTTATTACGTGCGAGCGAGCGCAACGAGCAATCGCAGAAGCAATGTTTATGTTCAGCTGACAAATAACGCCCGACACGACCCAGCCCGGCCCGACCGCGACGGTTTTCAATGGCTAATAACTTTTCTACTCTGAGAAATAGAGGAGAGATTCTTTCAGCAGGTAGCAGATACATTCAATAAATTTTTTCAGCTGTATATTTATTCATGGGACCAAAGAAACCCCTTGGAATTCCAGCTTCCCAAGGGAATGTACCGAGGGCTTCAATTGATGCTCCACTATTAAATCGAATTTAAAAAGATTTCCTGTTGTAACATTATGTTTTCTTGCAGGAATTCTAACAATTCAGTATCTGATATTACGATCATAATTTTACATGAAGGTTTTTTTCTATGTTTAAGGGGTGAAATCAGCAAAGGTAATCGCCCCATTTCTGGGTTTTATCATTCAGTAAGCGTTTACCGACGCAGTTCGTTGACACGACAAATCGGAAGCAGAGAAATGAACACTGCGCGTGTGATAAATGCTACGGCGCCTCGCTATATGCACATCCAGAGAGAAAACGTAAGAAAGTATTTTAGCTCAACCGTTCTTCTGTTATTGTTCAATTACCTCACCAGAAATGTAGAAAGTTTACACCGAGATGAAATTATGATGATGAGTATATGTACAAACGCTCGCTTGCTCGTCACGCGTTCACAATGCGCACTATACTGGTGATGAAGTCAAAGGAGACACCTGACGGCATTTATATATATGACAGAAATCCACAGTCACCTTTTTTATTCGAAACCTTGCCTGCTTGACACGACCTTCCGCCGTATTATGGGTGGCACAGGCTTCGTGGTAACTTCTTCGCACTTATTTATTTTGCCTATTACAAAATAACATTCCTCGGTCAGTTATTTCTATTGGTTTAATATCGACATAAGTTCGTAAAATGATACTTGCATTGGTCAGATATGCAAAATAAATCCCTATACGGAAGAGGTTTTACGAAGTTCCGCAAATCCCACAGAATACGTCCCCTTATCCAACCAAGTTCTTTACAACTACACCAGTCAGGCTCCTAACTTCTCACTACTTCGAGCAGACTTCATATCCAAACCCCTGACTAAGAGACAACTTTCCAGCTTAACTCTTTCAATCCCTGGACGTATAATTTGCCATCCTCAGACGATTTTGCGCAGCCTGGGAGAGATTTTTTGCACTGGAGACGTTAACTATTACCTTCAGTTACCCCTTCACTACAAGAGGTCTCTCCCAGATGCAACAAAATCTTCTACAAAAAGGAGGAAGTGCATAAAAAATAAACTAACTGAGAAGGTAAAAAAAAAAATCGTGATAAAAGAAAACAGAATGGAAAAACTATTGCAGTGAATGGGTTTATGGAGATTGTTTTTAATTCTTCATGATAGACAGATAGATAGATAAACAGACAGATACAGAAAAATACAGCGAGAGAGAGAGAGAGAGAGAGTGTGTGTGTGTGTGTGTGTGTGTGTGTGTGTGTGTGTGTGTGTGTGTGTGTGTGTGTGTGTGTGTGTGTGTGTGTGTGTGTGTGTGTGTGTGTGTGTGTGTGTTTTATAAGAGTCAGACAACAAACCACTCAACCTTAACATATCTCACAGTTCTATTTTCCAGTATCAAAAGAACAGACGTTTTGAGCGGAGTCCTCGGTTTCATGACAAAAGAAAAATTATATATACATTAGTTTATCGGTGAGGGTAAGTGACAGCTTTGACTGGCATGTTACTAAATCATTTAATGTTTAAGCTGTGTCAACCTAATTATTTATCCCTTCACTGCGATGAGGCCTTTTTTTGTAACTTTGTTCTTGATGCTAAGAGACAATTTTATTCAGCTTAGAACCCAGTTAGTGGTCTATCTATTTATCTATTGCCTGAAGCCATAGTCCCGTAAGGGGTGGCCGCTTATCCTTGAGTTACCGTAGTTGTTTCAAAGGAAGGGGCACTAACCCTCCACCAACCCACTTGCTGACACGTAGGGAATACGTACGGGTTGGGTATATGGTTACCACCCAGCGTTGTAAATGGTTTCCTGGCTTACAGGAAACCATTTGGCATGTCACTCAATGTAAAGCCAGCTGAAAGGGAAGAAAAATAGCAAAAAGTGACAGGAAAGATGGGAAAAACAGGAAGAGAGGAGGGCAGACAAGAAAAAGAATGATAAAGGTGAGGGAAAAAGTAGACAGCACTACATCAAGTAAGTGGATGATGGTCACCACCACCTACCACCTCAGATAGTAGTGATGAGTTTAATGAATGCTGTATCTAACCCCTTCAGTTCAAACAATCAACCGCATTCCGTAGAAAATAAAGTTACAATAAACGAATAAGGTCAAACTAACTTCCCCCTGCTGATGGGGTCAACTTCTCCACAATGACCATTTTCCATCTTGTTCTTTGCTCCCACCAGACGCTGTTCTTCACCTGCACAGGAACCCCCTCACCAGAAATTTAATCATTATTCTCCCCTTCAATATGATGACGATATCTTTTCTATTATACTCTACGACCAGGAATCCATATTTTATTTATTTACTTTTTTTAATATGGTCCAGCTTACTCATCACGAAAGGGTTAAATACCAAAAACTGGCTAATGTAAACACTGGAATGACTACACACTAAGAATATAAAAGAGATGGCAGATTATTGCTCGTAAATTTTACTTCAGGTAAAGTTTGGAACAAATTCAGTTTTCTTAAACTGATTAGGGACGTTTCCTGAATTGTAAAATACTGAGAAAGCAATACTTCAAGTCACTTCACCTTTTTAAATAAAAAAT
>NC_137063.1:39832345-39909845 GCF_032717465.1 Coenobita brevimanus
CATGTCTCCACTCCACGTAACTTTCAGTTTCCCTTGTGCTATCTGTTCCTTTCCTCTTATATCTCTAATTCAAGTAACTTTTATCCTTCGTTTTGCCTAATAAATTACTTTCCTCTTATGTCCCCACTTCAAGTAACTTTCTCTTTTCCTTCTTTTACCTAAGATATTACTTTTCTCTTATCCCCCTACTTCAGGTAACTTTTCTTCATTCCGGGCTTTACCTACTATATCACTATCCAAGCACGTCCATACTTCAGGTAACATCTCCTTCCCTTACCCACGTGTACTTCAAGCTTTTCACTATAATGATGAATATTTTAATTAATCCCTTTTAACTTTCTAACGATTTCATTCAGCTCTAGAACGATGTCCAGCAGTTACAGGGTCAAAGCTCGAGCAAACCAATCCAGCTCGAAAAGTCAATCTAAAGCTGAATTAATTTTTCTAGTAATGCCAAGAAAAAAGGAAAATACACGTC
The DNA here is from genome assembly GCF_032717465.1 of Coenobita brevimanus. NCBI lineage: Eukaryota > Metazoa > Arthropoda > Malacostraca > Decapoda > Coenobitidae > Coenobita > Coenobita brevimanus. The sequence continues at coordinate 39,832,824 of NC_137063.1, forward strand.
ATCTGGCTGAAATGGCTAAACACAACGCGAGCGCGCACGCACACACCTACACGTGTGTGTGTGTGTGTGTGTGTGTGTGTGTGTGTGTGTGTGTGTGTGTGTGTGTGTGTGTGTGTGTGTGTGTCCCATAATACATATACAAACTCCACAATCCAGAGCATTTCAGGTAAGTGCATGGCCTTAGTCCCTGGTGGCATTAAATGATCGAAACACCTCTTATCAGGACGCACACCGATTCACACAGCACCTGACCTTTACTCCACCTGGCTCATTAACCCTTTTGTCCCAGGAGTCAGGTGTATTCTTCCTGTCTTTGCTCTATCCATTTTCTTCTGCTTGGGAGGGACTTTTCATTCTGGAGGGGTCACAATAAAGCCTCTATTAACTGCTTTACTACGAGGGATCCCTTTTAGGCTCCTCGGTCTCCTCTCCTTGGTCGTTCCTTGTTATAATTCTTTTCTATAATTTCCTCACTCTTCTCACTCCATATGCTTGCTCTTGCTCCTTCACTTCTACATTCCTACATCTCTCCTTCCGCCTATCCTTTCAATCCTGTTTCTCCTCCTCTTTATATTTCCCTTTCTCTCTTCTCCCGCTTCCCTCACGTTTCATTCCTTCTCTTATACTCACTCACTTCCCTCCCTCCTCTCTCCCAATCCTTCTCGATTCTACCCCTACTACAGTATCTTCCTCTCCCCTCTCAATCTACCTCTCCTCTCCCTCTCGCCCTCCCCGTTCCTTTATCCTCACTCCCGACCCACTCATCTCACCTCTCTCTTTCTCACCCTTTTCTCCATTCCACCTACCTCCCTTCCATCCTCATCCTTCCTCTCCCTCTTCCTTCTCCCTTTTTCCGCTCTTAATCCCTGCTTCCTCCATCTCTGTCTACTCTCCATCTCACCCCCTCTCCGCCCCTCCTCCTCCTTTCCCTCACCCAATCTCTCCCTTCTCTTCTTTCCTCTCCATCCCATCTCTCCCAATTTGCCTTTCTTCTCTCCTTCTCCATTCCTCCTTTTCATTTCCCTCCCAATTTCTTTTTCCAGTTTCCCTCTCCTCTTCTTCCCCTCCAAGTCTCTCAATTTTCCAGCCTCTGTATCCACGAGTCTGCCTCGCCAGTGTACGCCCTGTCGCTCCCACTGAGAGAGAGAGAGAGAGAGAGAGAGAGAGAGAGAGAGAGAGAGAGACCGGTAATGGAAATTACTTAAGAGAAATAATGTACATACAATTACCGTACTGTATATACGTTTTAATCTCTCTCTCTCTTTCTCTCTCTCTCTCTCCACTCACACTCTTCCACTTCATCTTAGTTCTTTATTTTCCACTCTCCTACACTCTCCTTCGCAGGCACGCTCTCTGTCTGTCTCTCTCTCTCTCTCTCGCTCCTCCCACTCACAATCTTCCACTTCATCTTAGTTCTCTATTTTACACTCCTTCCAATCTCTCTCTCTCTCTCTCTCTCTCTCTCTCTCTCTCTCTCTCTCTCTCTCTCCTCCCACTCACAATCTTCCACTTCATCTTAGTTCTCTATTTTACACTCCTTCCAATCTCTCTCTCTCTCTCTCTCTCTCTCTCTCTCTCTCTCTCTCTCTCTCTCTCACCATTAACTGACTCTTGCGCAGCCAATGACAGGTAATTTAGTTAATAATTAGCGTCTCCCCCACCTGAATCACCTCAACAGAAAAAAATGGAAAATAAAAAGAAAAATGAGGATTAAATCGTGAAGAAATAAAAAGAGCAGGAATTAGTATGTCTCTTCAGTGAACACTAAATTTGGGGGAAAAGTTTGTCATTTATCTTCGTACTATATTGCTTCACTGTTTACTGTTGTTCGTACGTGGCCCAGTTCCAAGAGCAGCATTTCTCTCTCTCTCTCTCTCTCTCTCTCTCTCTCTCTCTCTCTCTCTCTCTCTCTCTCCAGTCTACTAATCTATATTTGTTGCGATGGGTCCTTCTCACTTCTCTGTTTGTTGTTGTTGTTTTTTTCTTTTTCTTATTCCTATTTACCATCTTCTTTTCTCTGAGCCTATCTTCTTTTTTTTTAATATCTGTCTTTTCTCATCTCACCTTTTTTTTCTATCAACACATTCTCTCTCTCTCTCTCTCTCTCTCTCTCTCTCTTCTCTTTTTATAGAAATCTTCCTTCAGTTTTCCTCTGTGCATGTGTTCTGATTTTCTATTTGTCTAGCATCTTTCTTTTCTTCCTCTGAATTTCTGTTTATCATTTCGCATCATTTTTTTTCATTATTCTTTACCGATCGTCCGGTTTCTATGTTATCGCTCCGAGTCCTCTCTCTCTCTCTCTGTTTATCATTTCGCATCATTTTTTTTTTCATTATTCTTTATCGATCGTCCAGTTTCTATGTTAGCGCTCCGAGTCCTCTCTCTCTCTCTCTCTCTCTCTCTCTCTCTCTCTCTCTCTCCTGAGCCTATAATCTTTCACTTTGTTTTTATTTTCTCCCTCCCTACTCTACCAATTACTCTCCCTGCCACGGTGCAATATTTCTTACCTCCTGCCTTCCTTCTTCCTGTTTTTATTTCCTTTTTTTTTTCTCTCTCTTTTCTTTCTCCTCGTGCTTCTCTCGCTCTAAAGATATACTGTATACTCTACTACCTGTTCTCATTTTTTTACAATTTTTCATTTTTCGCTATCACCCATCTCATGATTTTCCTTAATATTTTACGTCCTCCCGGTATCAGTCAGGTCTCTCTCTCTCTCTCTCTCTCTCTCTCTCTCTCCCAACTCCGGTCCGTGGCAGTTCGTTATCATTCTGTTATCTCTCTCATTACATCTCCCATTATCGATTCCGCCATTGCTTTTCCCCATTACAGTCCCTCCCTCCCTCTCTCTCTCTCTCTCTCTCTCTCTCTCCTCGCCTGTCTTTTCTAACTCACCACAACTTTCACGTAAAATTTTCCAGTCTGTGTTTCTCGCCCCGGTGGATTACTTTTCATTAATATTTTACATTTAATATTACTGACGGAGGTAAAGGAAGATGGGAACGACACTTTTATTTACCTGCTTCTCCCTGTGATTTTGTGTGTGTGTGTGTGTGTGTGTGTGTGTGTGTGTGTGTGTGTGTGTGTGTGTGAGAGAGAGAGAGAGAGAGAGAGAGAGAAACCACGAATAATATCTACATAATTCTCTCCTTTATCTCCCCCATCTTTACGCTTTTTTTCACCTCTTCCATCATTTTCTCTCCTCTCTGACCTAACAGCAGGGTTGACATGGTATACGGGCGCCCGCTGCACTGTAATCAACGGCAATTAACACCTTTATGCACATACTAATTTGCAGGTAACAACGCACATCTACCAATCTGCATCACGCTCAAGAATCGCAGGGTGTCAGGAATGGGCCTTAATTGTGATGGTAGTAGTTGTGGTAGTGGTTCTTATGGGGGTTGTGGTAGTCATGTGGTGGTACTAGTGGTAGTGGTGGTTGTCGTAGTATTGGGATTTGTTTTGGTAGTGGGAGATGTTATTTATTTAGCTCCTTCACTACGATTCTCTCTCTCTCTCTCTCTCTCTCTCTCTCTCTCCCCAGACGATTTCATTCAGTTAACAAACATCTCTGACTGAAAGGATTAAAAACATACCCAATTACACCTTTCACTACGCTGACGATTTTTGATGCAGTATTTCATTCTGGTTGCCAAGAGATTTTCATTCAGCTCTGTGAAGGAGTTAGCTTCTTACGTATATATTTTACACAGACTTCAATTAAAAAAAAAAAAATCCATTGCTTCACAACCTAAATCATTTGACGACGAGAGGCCACGTCTAACCTAAAACAGTCTAACCGTGGCAAAAAAAAAATCACGTTAGTTACGAATTCTGTCGTTGGTAGAGTCAGTACAGATTGTTTATAAAGTCTCAGATAAAAAGCCACTCCTACCATTTATTTAATCGTCTGGCGACAAAGATAATTTACTTTGGATTTGTTGTCGTCAGAGAGTACACCATCAAGATAACATTATCTGAAAAGAACTATTTTATATTTGAGCATTCCACTCCCTACCAGCAGCATCCCCTTAATGTCCATCCACATCTGCATCATCATCATCATTATCATAATTTCAGTGCCATATGGCTTATATTCTTATGCCCACCAACACCGCCATCATTATAAAAAGCATATACCTTAACTCAGTCCACAAAATTCCACAGCATCCCCTCTTTAAACAAACATATACTTTACCAACGCGTCCCGAAATTCCCTTCCTACATGAGCGCCCCCCAACTTCAAAGGTGGATCGATAACTTTCACTCATCTTGTGCTGCCATTCCCGGCCACTGTCTTCCCCCTCGAGGCCTTCAAAGTTCCCCAACACAGCGAGAACATTGGCTTATTGATCGACCCTTTTGTTTGCTTCGAGAGGGTAGTTACAACGTGCCCTCTCCCTCCTAGGTCAGCAGGTAATATATACATACTCTGGTTACACCTGACCATGACCTTATTTTTCGTTTGTAACACTGTCCTCTTCCTCCCAGGTTAAAATCAATGAGGGTCAAGGGTTGCTTAAATTCTTAATCGACCTGTGACCCTGACATTGTTTCTTGAGCTGGTGCATCATGTTGTAGAGTCCAAACCAATCCCTCATATTTCCAAATAGAGAACAGAGTTAACATAATTCTCTCATCTCACCGAAAGCCAGTACTATTTTCCCTATCAAAAAGAATCAGCACCATTTAATCTACCAAACAGACAGCACAGTCAATACCAATCCCTTATCCTACCAAACGGACAGAAGAGTCAATATCAGTCCCTTACCTACCAAGCAGACAACAGAGTCAATACTATTCCCTTCCCCAACCAAACAAACAGCACAGTCAACACCATTCCCTTACCTACCAAACAGACAGCAGAGTTAATACAATTCCCTTACCTGCCAAACAGACAATAGAGTAATACCATTCCCTTACCTACCAAACAGACAGCAGAGTTATTACAATTCCCTTACCTACCAGACAGCACTGCAAATACCAATCCCATACCTACCAACCTACCAACTAAACAACGAAAAAAATTTCCAAAAAATAAAAATAAATAAAATAATAGAAATATATAAGAGATTCCTCACGTCTCGCCTGCTTGATCCAATTTTTATATAAAGTTTCTGGGGCGAGGTGGAAATAAACACTTCTTTCTCGAGGATAAGTCTTGCTGAAGGAAAAACTGGGAAAGCGAGCGATAGATAGAGAGGGGGAAAGACTGATACAGACTGACAGATAAAGGAAAGAAAGAGTTTGGTCCGTGTGTGTGTGTGTGTGTGTGTGTGTGTGTGTGTGTGTGTGTGTGTGTGTGTAATTCACCGGGTCGGTCAGGATCACTTAATGGTCGTGATCGTCAGCATTTTACCCTCCCGGAAGGGAGCTGAGAGCTCATATAGTCCGATCTAAGGGCAAGGCTGTGACCTTCACACACCCACACACCCGTCCCCTTGCTCAAGGGGGACAGTAACCACCCACTTCGTCAGTGAAACTTTTCGCAACCTGAGCGAGGCGCGAACTCCCGTCTACCAGATGGCAAGCGAGAACGTTACCACTGCACCAGTGTGTGTGTGTGTGTGTGTGTGTGTGTGTGTGTGTGTGTGTGTGTGTGTGTGTGTGTGTGTGTGTGTGTGTGTGTGTGTGTGTGTGTTTTCGCTAACCAGCTAGTCTTAAAAGCAAAATACTGTAGCATTTGGGAATAGAATAGAGAGAAATACTCGTAATAACGCAGAAACTTCAATATAATATGAAAACAGAGAATAGAGGGAGGGAAAATGAAAATACAGAGCAGTGAGAGGAATAAGAGAATGAAGCCTGATAAGCCAAGATAAAACGAGCTTTCAGAAAAATCTCTGTGCACAGGAGACGGGAAGCGTGGAAATGTGATGCTGTAATATGAGGTTTGTGTGAGAGGTGTAGCAGCCAGTGGTGTCGTGTGTATATGTACGAGTATATGTAGGTGTATGTGTACGTACAGGCTATAAAAAAAATTTCGGCACCCTTTCGGCACGATACATTATGCCACACCACACGAGGCATTCTGAATCAGATCCTGAATTACGGTACGTGGTTGGTATCCCTGGCCCTGTGTTGCTGGTGTGTGTTAATTCGTCTGCTAATGATGAAATCCAGTGGGAGAGGGACAGAGGTACAGGGGTACCAACCACACCACGTATTCACACCGTCTGTGACAGTGATCGTTGCGTAGGGTATCAGAGCAAGGGGTGCCGAAAATTTTTTTAGAGGGTGTACATATGTAAGAATGTGTGTGTGTGTGTGTGTGTGTGTGTGTGTGTGTGTGTGTGTGTGTGTGTGTGTGTGTGTGTGTGTGTTACACAGACAGCTCCTGCTGTAAATATATTCCAAATTTTAGGGCTGAAATTAAATATTACAGAAACTCTATAAAAATAAAGCAACAGAGACAGGCGTGCAGAAAAAGAAGACAGAGCAGTGAAAGGAAAAAGAATGTTGGTGTCTGATAAACGACCATCATGCAAGGTTTTAGAAGATTCTGTGCAGTATGAGAAGGGAGACGGGGTAGTGTGTGTGTGTGTGTGTGTGTGTGTGTGTGTGTGTGTGTGTGTGTGTGTGTGTGTGTGTGTGTGTGTGTGTGTGTGTGTGTGTGTGTGTGTGTGTGTGTGTGTGTGTGTGTGTGTGTGTGTGTGTGTGTGTGTGTGTGTGTGTGTGTGTGTGTTAGGTCGAGAAAACATGGTTAGAGCGATGACATGAATTTCATTTTGCATAACATACTAAAGCCGGAGCGGGAGATGGCGTATGAGATATGAAGATACCAGAGGCCACTTATCGTAAAGGTCAAAGGGTGGAGACGATATAGATGTTGTACAAGGTCATATGATAACCCTTTACTAGGTTATATGGAGTACGATAAATATTTAACCATTTCCATCAAGTTATCTTAGCATTTCAATCATGTGGCGTATTTATTCTTATTCATTCTACTCCCACACTATTTCCTTCCTCTTACGAGACGTTTCCAAATGGAGGCGTTAGATACAGCCCGGAGAAGCAAAAATATAATTGCAGTGACACCGATATAACCAAGTACGATTAACACTTCCTGGTTATACGAACGTCCGTCGACTCAATACCCCCGAAAGGAGGATGGTAGACTGCGGGTAAAGGGGAATTTCAGCCTGCATTCCACAAGGTCACAAGGCCTCACGCCAAGATGAGCGTGAGGTTATAACTACTACTTTTACTCCCTTCAGTAACACAGTGCTCTCCTAAGTGCTCTCGTCATCGTGCTGAAATGTGTTATCCCCTTCGCTACAACTATGAATTATTTACTATATCCTTTGTTACCAGATGATTTTATTCAAACGGCAAATTCCCAATATGATTAAAAAATATATAGGATCCCACTAAAACCTCCAACCCTCCATAAAGTGACTGTTCCCACCATTCCTCGGAAAAGTTGGTACACTCCACGGCTTCGTGTTGCCACATTTCAATAAATATGAGAGATGTACGGCATGACCTTTGAAACCATAAAACCTCATAAAACTCCTAACTGCAAAAAATTTAAAAGCTGTGTGGAGATTTCTGACGAAGGGACTACTGTACCACGTTTGAAGTTTACTGGCGAATATAAAAATATATGACACCAAACTTAAAAGTGTAAGAAAGAATGAAAGAAAGACTGGAAGGAACTGAGCAAAAATAGAAAAGTCTCCCCCATGTGCTGGAAACCATAACAAGCCGAAAAAGTAAACGAAAATAAACGAAATGAAACAAGTTGCCCTAGAAAAAGGCCCAGAGGCGAGAATTTCCATTTGGCTTTTTCTTTCATGCCAGGGAAATGGTTTTGCCAACACGTCACACACAGAGAGAGCTGATCAAACGTCCTTTAGGTGTACGTAGAATGGCTTTGGGGGTGTGGGGTGAAGGGGAAGAGTATGGAAGGGTAAATGGAAAAGGAAAAACCCGATAGTGTGACGGATAGGGAAGATGATGACTGCAGACAAGGAAGGATGAGGGGTGATAATGATGACTATATATATATATATATATATATATATATATATATATATATACTGTACACATACAAAGAGAGAGAGAGAGAGAGAGAGAGAGAGAGAGAGAGAGAGAGAGAGGAAAAACCTGTGAAAAGATGAAGGGAAAACACAAGCTGAATAAGATCGTGGAGGAAGGAAGAGAAAAACTAAGCGAGAAGGAAATTGAATAGGAAGTGAGGGAGGGGGGGGGAGGGAAGGGAGACGGGAGGGAGAGGAAGTAAGCAGGGGCGTATCCAGGTCTGCATGAGGAAGGGGGGGGGAAGATTCCAACAGGTAAACATTCTTTGTCTAGAACGGTGTGTGGGCGGAGAGGGCAAAGGGGGGAGGGAAGTGAAAATGAAAATGAAGGAAAAATACAGGGATGTCCATATATTACACATCTCACTGCCACGTTTTCAGGGGACGGCTCATTCATCGCCACCAGCGCTTACTGTGCATCTCCTAGCAACTTTTCCCGTGGTTTTAGTGCATTTCCTTAAGTGTCCCCTTTACATCCAGTTCCATGGCTCATAAGTAATTTCACTAGCCAAAACACAAGCCCTTCTCACATCAACTAAGTCAGCCGTACCAGGATAACACAAGGTAAAAGGGAGCCATGTACCGACAACACAACACTCTTACGATGATTAAGGGACACTCGAATGCAAGCGAAAATATACGGAATGATCTGCCAAAAGTATATTATTATTAGTTATATGTAGTGGTTATTGGGGAAGTTTCGCATCAACTCTTATAAGAAAGCAAATACATAAATACATCAATATAAATAAATAAAAACAAATAACACGCTCTTAACACGAAAGAAAATTTAACATGGGGAGGAGGGAATATGAAAAGGAATGAGAGAGAGAGAGAGAGAGGGGGGGGGAATGAAAGAACGCAAAATGGAGTGAAAGACAAAGTGAGAAGTGAGAGAGAAGATGAGAAGATAAATAAAGACTAAATGAAAGCGAAAAGAGAAGAGGAAAGAAACACAGAGAAGGGAGGGAGAAAAGCAGAGAAGGGTTGCGGGGGAAGAGGGGTGGAAGAGGTAGGGGGGGAGAGATAAGAAGAGGATCCAGGGAGGAAAGTTGTGAATATGGAGAGAATGAAGTTATAAAAGAAGTAATTGAACCGGAAACATGAGGGAGGAAGGAAGAGAAGAAGCGGGAGAGGAGAGGAGAGGAGAGGAGAGGAGGAGGAGGAGGAGGAGGAAACGAATCATGTTACAGTTTTTGATGGAAAATTGGGGGGAAAGGGAGGAAAAGAAAGATATGAGAGAGAGAGAGAGAGAGAGAGAGAGAGAGAGAGAGAGAGAGAGAGAGAGAGAGAGAGAAACAAAATCCTTGGCACAGAAAAGATAAAAGAAAAGCAAGTAAGATAAAAAACAGCAATAAAAATTTAAATACAAAAGTAATTCGGACTGTGAGAGGAAGAAGGATAAAGATGACGTAGCTCTGACGACATGGAGAACGAGAGAAAAAAGAAAGAAAGGACGGGAAAAGTGCGACGGGGAAGGAAGGAAAGAAAAGAGGAGGAGAAAAGGGAGAGAGAAAGGCTAAAAAGGAAAAAATAAATAAAAGGAGGGAAGGAGGCGGAAATGATGACAAGGGGAGGAAGGAAAGATGAGATGGGGAGAGGAGAGGTGAGAAGGGAGGGTAGTGGGCAACAGAGATGAAAAAATAAATACTAGGATTAAAAAAAGCAAACAAATACCTATGTTAACAAGGAGGAAAAATACAGTATTAAAAAAAACTGAAAATCTGAGCAACTGGAAAGGCTAGGCCACAATGAAAGAGGGTAAAAAAAAATGGATGGGGTAAAGGGAGGGGGATGCCAAATTAGATTAGGAAATAGGAAAGAAGGAGGGAGGTCAAAAGGAAGAAGGGAAAAGAGGAGGAGGAACGAGGGAAAAAGGGTAAAAGGAAGGAGTGAAAAAAGGTAAAGGATGGAATGGAAAAAGGGTAGACGAAGGAAGAGAAAGGGAATAGGAGAGAGGGATGAAAAGAAGAGGGGTAGGAGGAAGGGAAAGATGCGTCAGAAGGAAGGAGGGAAGGGAGGAAGGAAGGGAACGAGATCCGGCCTGGAGGATGTGGCAGCGATCCCTTAAGCAGCTTTTGGCACAAGTTGTCATCTCCCCTATTATTATTCATGGGTGGGTGACGCCAACCGCCAGGTGAAAATGGAGGGTAACTCGTAACACACATCGCTTTTACTTCCTCCAATATTACTCTTTCAGGCTCCTATAACTCATTCTCTATTAAATAAAAAATCATCTGGTGTAAGCTGTAATGAAATAATAGATCTGTGCGTGAGGTTAAAAGCGTCGACTGGAACAGAATCTAATAAAGCTGTCAAAGATAAGGTTAATGGCACCAATACTATGATATTTAGGCTCCTATGACTCACTTTCAGCTGAATAAAACTGTGGTGCCAGCTACGACAGTACTGTTGTGTGTGCCAAATATGACAAACCGGTACTTAACTTCGCCGAAAACTACCCCTGCTGAGCAATACGAAAGATCAGCTACAGAATACGATGCAAAAGTTCGTATACCTTAATCAATGGATCTTTTCGTCCTTTCTAGTTTTTATCCCGAAGCTTCAAGGCAGAATATGGCAATGCTTTGGCTCTACAACCTTTTCACAGCATTTATACATGACTAATCATCTCATTCTAGTGTTACAACTCAGCCTTCAAGATGGACAGACGACAATTTTAGGTCATTGTGGTGGACATTTGTGTGTGTGTGTGTGTGTGTGTGTGTGTGTGTGTGTGTGTGTGTGTGTGTGTGTGTGTGTGTGTGTGTGTGTGTGTGTGTGTGTGTGTGTGTGTGTGTGTGTGTGTGTGTGTGTGTGTGTGTGTGTGTGTGTGTGTGTGTGTGTGTGTGTGTGTTCGTGCGTGCGTGCGTGTGTGTGCGCGCGCGCGCGTTCATGTCTGAAACACATTTTTTTGCACTTGTATAATTTCTTTTAAAAATATCATCTTAGCACGCACTGTGTGGCCTTGGCGAAATTCTGCTTCCTTGTCTAAACCCTCTCATCACCTACATTCCCGCTAACCTTGTACACTTTGTAGCTTTATATCTTATTCAGTATTACTTATTTCCTTATGTTGCAGTAATAAAATAAAGCAATGAAACTAGTTAGGAACGTTGCAGTAAAAACAATAAATGATGCAATTAATTTTAGCACTAATTAGATACAGAAAATAAACTGATGAGCATTAACAGCACATAACAGAACAAGGACCACAGGAAGACAACGAAAAAAAGGAGGAAAAATAAAACAAAGCATCGTAACAAAATCACCCAGAAAAACATCTAGTCCAACAGAAGAAATGAAATCAACATAAATCACGAACAAAAACAAATTCTCTAGAGGCAAACACTTGCTTTAATAGAGCCCCAGGCAACTTCCACCCTAGTGATTCCTAATGAAGCTCTTTTTCAGACGGTTGGCTGTAAAAATTCACGGTGGCCATAACTTCAGTGGCCAAAATTGCATGTTTACCACGACGGCAGCAAAGGAAAGTGGCGGGGGGTGGCAGTGCGTCCTCTTTCCATGCCTCTGTTTCTCTCTTCTCTTCTCTTCTCTCTCTCTCTCTCTCTCTCTCATACTACTACTACTACTACTAATAATAATAATAATAATAATAACTAATTAATGCATGCAGCACAATCAAAAGCCACACACACACACAAAGGTACTTTGCTGATCGGCTTTCTCAAAGGGCACACACACACACACACACACACACACACACACACACACACACACACACACACACACACACACACACACACACACACACACACACACACACACACACACACACACACACAGGTACTTCACTGAAAGACCGTCTCAAAGAGAACACAAACACAGGCACACACTCCTAGGTACTCAAAGAGAGGGCTCACGTCAAATAGGAAACGCACCATTCGAAAAGACAGACAGTCCTATCTCAAATGTCTGTTAAAGTCGAGTTTCCAATCCAGGCCCAGAGTACACGGTGGTCGGGAAGGGAACACGTTTCTACTCAGCCACTAACAGACTCTAGTTACCTGCAGGATCAAAACAAACCTTCTCTCTCAACTAATTGTCTGTTTACGAACACCTTACATGCAACGTAATCAACCAACTAGATATTTAGTTATCCACCTCCCTGCTAGCTATAAGACTTATTTTCTCAGCAAAACTCAGTAAAAGTTAGTCTGGCATTTATTTATTTATTTATTTTTTTGGCATACTTGTAGCTTTAATTCCCTCAGCAGCTGATATAGGAAACAGGTTGAGGATCCGAATTATGCAGTTCAAGATTTCCTGTTCTTCCCTAAGGCTTGTTTACTCTTTCCACTACACACACACACACACACACACACACACACACACACACACACACACACACATCTTTCAATCCAATCCAGCCATCAGCTATATTCCTACTGTACCCTCTACAATCATCCTTGCTAACAATCTTCCCAACATTTCTACCATTGTTACTGCCACCACCTGTGCCAACCCTCCTTCCCCCTCCTCCAATAACACACACAGACAGACACACACACTACCTGTAATAACATAGCTACAAGAAAGTGTGTGTGTGGGTGTGTGTGGGTGTGATACTGTAACCTCACCTCATCCACACACGATCGTCCTGGGAATGAGATTTTTGTCCCTCTTTCCTACAGTCTTATCCCTTGTCGGAGATTGTCCTGGGAGAAAATTACCCATAGAAAAGAAAGGATATTGGGGGATTGTGGCTATTCTCTCTCTCTCTCTCTCTTACTTCCTCCCGACTATTCGCACATTTCCTTGGTTCTTTTTAATTCTCTCCTCCTCCTGGACATTTTTATTTTATTTTTTTGTCTTCAATTTCTCACTTCATCTATTCATCTCTGTCTATTTACCAATCTATCAACCTCAGATATTATTATCATGAATTCCTTTTTTCTGTTTCATGTCTACCTCTTTATCATTTTCCTCTCTCTCTCTCCACATCACAAGCCTAACTGCTCACTATTTCATTTTTGCTTTTTATACTTCTCCTTCATTGTGCATAAGCATCGTATTATATTCACTCGTAATTGGTGGCCCAGTTTCTCAGTTCGTCATCATTACTCTTGATTACGGTCATTAATAATCTAAGTACAGGACCTTCCACTATTCCTCCTTTTTCACTGTTCGTTCGTTTTCTCTACTTTGGACACCTGGTACCTCTTTAGCATTTTTTTTCTGTTTATGTATGGTTTCGTTAATTAACAGAATATAGGGAGATGATGATGATGATGATGATGATGATATGTCCAACTTTTAACTCATTTCCCATCTATTTTGTCTTCATTTCTGTCGCAATTTTCATACCATCATCTTTCTCCTTTCATGTTGCTTCTCGAAATGTGTGTTTCATATCACTTAATTGTTTCTTTCATCTTCGTCTTTTTGCATTCTATATTCAACACTTCAAAAATTTTAATGATTCTTTTTCTCTTCGGGGCATATGATGCTTCGGGTATTTAATACCCTCACTACAACCAAACTTTTAGTACAATAATGTCTTACTTTTTTTCATGCTGCCTCCAGAATATCAAGTTCAGCGCGCGAAATTCCCTCGCGATGAATAATTTGGTTAAGGTTACAATTTACCATCTATATCGAAATGGTTCTCCTAAGGTATACAAATATTTTGGAAACATATGACACACAATAACAAAAAAGAAGTAAATGCGCTGAAAGAATTTATTTACACCCATTGTTCTCTTCTGTACCTTCCTCTTCTTACGCTCCACTTCCAACTCTTTATCAACTTTCTCCTCGTGTTTTTCTTCGTCTGTTCTCCTCATATCCCTTCCGCCTCAACCGGGTATATGCAAATTACTTTTCTCGTTCTTTTACAGCTTCTTCGTTTTTTACTTCCGCTGCATTATTAACTCTGAGATCGAGATGGTAGGAGGATAGTGCTTTTTGTATGTTTTTCATCAAGGCCAGGGCAATTTTTACATTAACTGTATTTAGAGATATTTCGAACTTGAGAGGTTAGATGTGGCTATCATTAGACCTTGCACTATACCCCTTTCACTTTACCCTGGCCTAAAATTGCGATCTCTCTATCTTGAATACTGAGCTGTAACAAGATATTTGCACTAGGATATGATGCTGGTCACGAAGAAGTGTTAGAGAAAGGATGTAGCACTGTCATATTCTGCCACTGACCTAGGTAAAAGAAGCCGCAAAGGCCAAAAAATCTGGGCCAAGGTAAAATAACCCTGAATAAAATCGCTAGAGGTTGTGTGATCAAAATTAAAGACGTCATCGTGTTGGTGATGCTGTTTTGGGCCAGGATCATGTGAAGCGTGAACCCGGTGGACTGCAGGTTAAAGTTGCACCTCCTGCACCCCATCACCTTCCTTTGAAGGGCCACGGGTGGAGTTGAGGGGCGGCAGTGGAGCATCTCGGTTTTAACGGGGCCACCACCTGAAGGCTTCCCTCTCCAGCACTTAGAGAATCGTACTCAATTATTTAAAAGGATCAAAATGCTCTGATAACCAGGAAATGGGAAACCAAAAGTAGGATATTAGAGCCGGAGCGCTTATGATGAGAGACTGATGACGGGAGATGAGGAGAGGGCAATTAATCGGGGAAATGAGTAGGGTCAGAGCTTTGAAAGAGGGTTGGAAATTGATATGGACGACAATTACTGAGCAGGGAAATTGATGGGGGAAGCTGGGCATGGGGAAAATTATGGAAGGGATATTGATGGAATCATGGGAATTAACAGTGGACAATTACTTAGCAGGGAAATGAAGGGGACCAGCTGGGAATGGGGAAATTAATGTGGGAGGTGTGGATGGAGATATGGAAATTGAAATGGAGATAACGAGCCCTCTCAGCGCAGGGATGACTCTAGAATTCTATTTCAATTAACGCCAGGCGATTGTATTCAAAGGAGTAAATCATGAGTGCTTGAGAGTATTAACAGGGAAGACACTGATGAGAAAACCACAGTAACAGGGAACTTTAAGAAGAAATATTGATGGAACTAGGGATATGAACAAAGAGAATAACTACTCAACAGTGGGATGACAATGGATGGTGGGGACGGAAAAATTTGCAGTACAACGAAAGTAGATAGGAAAATAAATGAATAAATAAAATAAAGTATCAAGCCACTTATCGTACTGAGCATTTTCATATATGACTGCAACATTGTGATAAGTAAGCCATGCTCTGACATAAAAAGCAAATATTACCCTTGTTATTTCATAGTAGCCTACTGGATATTACACACACACACACACACACACACACACACACACACACACACACACACACACACAAAACGAGCAGGAAGTCTACGGTACCAGCTCAGAAGATTTTATCTGTCTGAGGAATTTGATGATTTTAGCTCATTTTTATATCCACTGAACTGAAAGGCTGCAGTGTTTTTTTTTTTCTTGCTTTCCTTTTTTTCTTGGGGGGGAGGGGGAGGTATACGATATTGATGGAACTATGGAAAATGAAGGGAAGCTAGCAATGGGACAGAAGGAAAGGAGATCAGGAGACTGATACGTGGAAGGATATGAAAGACAGAAAGGGAGAAGGAAACACAGAATGGGATTAAGAGAAGAAAGGTTACGTGGAAGGGATGAAAAAGAGGAAAGAAAAGGAGAAGGAAAGAGTGGGGATGGGAGAAAATGAAAGAAGAAGGGGCGGGTGGCAGATTACGTTGAAAGATATGGAGAGGACAGAAAGGAAGAAGAAAGGAGGTGAAAGAAAGGGAGACAAGGAAAAGAGGAGATAGGCACATTACATGGAAGGGCAGGGGAGATAGGAGAGAAAGGAAAAAGAATGAAATCATAAGGAGTAAATGACCACATAGATTTTGTTCAAGATGGGTAAGCTGCAGGGACGAGAAAAACAGAGGGAATGGTATACTACATTAATTGGGATTATAAAAGGTGGGGTGAGGGGACGAGGGAAAGAAAATGAAGAGAGTACAGAATATCAGGGAGGAGTCATTAAAAATTATTATCCAGATATCTGGTGATGCTCAAAATAAAGGGATGAAAAAACCAGCTAGAATGAAAAACTAACAGAGAAATAAGAGAGAAGTGAAGTGGCAGAAGGAAGAGGAAGAGGGCATAGTGTTCCACATAAAAGCGTCTATCAAATCAATCCGTATCCTTGGAGTATGGAAAACTATTAAAGAGAAAAAATCGAAGTCAGGTCGTAGAAGAAAAACAGAGAAGAACAAATATAAAAGTGAAGTGAAAGAGCAGAGGAAGTTATGAGTCGAGACCTATCAAAAAATACAAATTAACAGACAGCATTTTCAATAACTTGAGCGAGAGCTACCACGATAAAAACTTAACTGAAAGGAAGGTAACGAAGCAGTGTGTGACTGAAAAGAGACACAATGTTTTTCAAAGATGTATTGCTATAATACCAAACCACTTAGAATTAAACTTATATATATATATATATATATATATATATATATATATATATATATATATATATATATATATATACACAATAACTTTTCTCATGATGTGTGTCCACTTTTCAAAATGAAGTTTTTTTTTTTTTTTATATAGTTTCTGAGGTGAAACAATTGAAGCTTACCACGGTAACCACAATATATATTTTATTTTCTAAAGCAAAACGGCAAGGGATCTCTCTCTCTCTCTCTCTCTCTTCCAAGCGCCCCCCGGAGACAGGGATGAACGGCGCCGAACTAAACAATTTCCCCGAAACTGTTGAGGCGGACGTAACTGGCCACGGGGGGAGCCATTACGGTCACTATTATAATATCCGGAGAGAGAGAGAGAGAGAGAGAGAGAGAGAGAATTACTGAGGGGTGAAAACGAGGGGAAAAATGAAATATGATGGAAAAGAGCGGGAGGAAACACTGATGGAATAGGGAACACGGGGAGAGAGAGAAAGGGGAAGAAGGGAAAAGGGAGAAGGGGAGAGAAAACAAAGGGGAAGAAGAGGGGGGGAGAGAAAGGAGAGAGGAGATTTATTGTGCGGAAGGATGGAAAAGAGAAGAGAGAAGGGGAGAGGAAAAAACATAGTGAGGATAGAGGGAGAGTGAGAACAGTGAAAAGGGAAACTGGCGCGCAAGAGAGAGAGAGAGAGAGAGAGAGAGAGAGAGAGAGAGAGAGAGAGATACAAAGACTACACAGACCTGGAGGTTTCAGGTAGGTGACGTGACATGATTGGAGGTTCAACGACACTGGGAGAAGCACACAGTTTTATAAGAAGAATGTTAGGACAGAGTATAACGTTCATCACATAAGGAAGAAAAGCCAATTTAAGGTTAATTTATAGCCATAAAACCGAGGTCTACTGACAGTTTCTCTCATATCTCGGCATTCCTAACAATTTTTACCTAATCATTATACATACACACATACGTATTATATGATATAATACAATACTGTATATATATATGCCAGCATGGAAATTGTGTCAGGGTACTTGTAAACTGGTGCGTGTACACCGTAGTAGCCTGTGCGGGGTGACTGGGTACGAGTGTCCACAAGTGTGTCCTGTGACGCATTTTCTGCGATGGCGGTAAGGTACTCGATGGCTTGCAAGACTTCAGTGTTCAGTGGAGTGATATGGTACCAACCACTAAATTCACGAGCTGGAACGCATTAGGAGGACTGGTACTCCTCGATGAAGTGTTGGTGTAGATCAGGACTGAGACGAGTCAGGACATGCCGGTTTGTCCCATTCCTCGGTGCTCGACGGACATTTCTGAGATATGCCGAAGCAAGAGTGTAATTCCTATTCTGGATGCCCAGTGGATTGCTCTAAGACTGGCATCGACTTTGACTCGGACATAGAATGAATCAGGGTGAGAAACGTACTTCCCATTCAAGAGGTCTGCTTGTTCCAGTTTTGCCTTGAAGCGTAGCATACTCCCAGTGCATGCCCGAGGCGGAGTTTGTACAAATGGACATCTAGGGAGGAAAATGGTATGCGTCAGGGACTCTGCGCCAGTGTCATGCATTACGTGATCTGACTGCACCAGGGCCTCCCTCATCGTTGCGGAAGTAATCGCTTTACGAGGCAGTGGAAGTACCGCTCTCCGAGTTAAGCAGCCTGAAACAGATGGTATATGTGTTCAATGGACTGCGTAACACCATGTTACTGGCCATTCCTGTCTTGTCCGCAGGCCAAAGCAAAGAGAATCTAATGAGCCACCGAGAGAGGAAACTTCTATGTGGTGGGGAGAGGTATGTGCTGACCTTTCCCTGACTCCCGACTTTGTTCCTGAGTCGTGGTGGACTTCGGGGCCCAAGATTTATTATTCACCGTCACATTAATATTAAGAGAAAAACTTATTTCCTTGTCAACGAAGAAATACAGAATGGATTGGTGAGGGAGATGGTTCCACAGAGCTTCACCGTTGGCAACCACGAAGACTCAACATATCCTCGAGGCAGTAGACCCTAAGAGCTTACAAACTCATTCCCAAGTCAATTATAAGAAAAGCGTAGCGCAAAAGGCCTTCTTACCCACCCAATACGTCTTGAAGTGGGGAAAAGTGAAAAGTTATAGCCTGTAGGACTAAAAGGTCGAAAGGATGTTTGAAAGAACAGGTAGAATGAAGTAGGGTTATGAAAAGGCCGAAAGTACAACCTCTGGGTGCCACCAACTTTGAGTTGTATAATATTCACTTTTTTATACGATCCTATTTATACGTAGCTCAACAGCCTACCCGGTACCTTACGCTCCGGAATTCAACAGGAGTACAGAAAGTGATGAAGAACGTATGACTACTGTAGGAAAAGAAGAAAAGATGCTGACGAATGAGTTTCGTGACAAACGGAATGAAACTGAGAATGAACGGAAGGAAGAAGTACGGTGAGGGGTTAGACGAAAAGAAAGGGAGGGTAAACAAACTCGGAAATAAATCAACGGTAGAAGAAAAAGGGTAGATGGAGGAGGAGAAACAACGGTTGACGAAAGAGGGTAGATAAGAGGAAGAGAAACTCGATAAATTGAGAGAATAGCGGTAGATGGGGAGAATTAGGGAGGGGATGAGGTTGGAATTACGGAGTTTAGGATGGTTGGGGGACGGATGATTAGAATGGATCGAGAGAGAGAGAGAGAGAGAGAGAGAGAGAGAGAGAGAGAGAGAGAGAGAGAGAATATACAAGTTTTCGTAAGTGCTGAAATATGCAATGACACACAAGGCATCGTCGACTTACGAAGGAAAGTGGGCGTTTAAGGAGAAGCGTTTCACCTCTCTCTCTCTCTCTCTCTCGCGGAAATCCCTGCGTTCCTTCTACCCTTCTCCTCACCGTCACTTGTACTCACCGTTTTTTTTCTGACAACACATCTCTTTTCTCTTTCTCTTGTAATCGAATTTTCTTACCTCCTCTTCCACCTATATTGCTCCGTTCCAAAAGCCTTTCTTTCAATACACTGTTTGCCTGCCTGCTGCCTCTCTCTCTCTCTCTCTCTCTCTCTCTAATTTAACTAAATATATAATTATAAAACAAAATCAAAAGAACTTAAAATGCTTGATATCCAAGTAATTAACTAAAAAGAGTGTGCAATTCAAATTTTTAAACATTTCTCTGAGACCCTAATAAGAGAGGAAAATATGAAAGACCTTTGAGTAAAATATTAAAAAATCTGTGGAATAATTTATAACAAGAAGAGGAAGAAAACACTGAAATGAAATAAACGTTCGTAAAGAGAAAATGAAAAGTAATGACAGGGGAAGATGTTAAAAAAAAAAAAATGACGTCGGTAAGAAAAGATGAATTATACAAAAGGAAGCGGAAAGAATGAAAGGAAAAGGAAACTTATAATAAAAAAAAAGAAAAACAAAGGGAGGAATGGTGACACAGAAAAAGGGTAAAAATGGGGAAAGTAAAGACACCGAGAAAGAGAATGAAGAGAAGGAAAGAAGAAATGGAAGGAAAAGATAAAAAAAAACAGAAACGTAAACAAACCACGATGAGGGAGAGGGGGAAGAAAATTGGTTAAGAAAAAGAGGGATGTAAAGAAAAAAAGTAAAAATAGGAAAGGAAGGAAAGGACGAGGCTGGCAGGCAAAGGATATGAATTCAAGGACAAGGGAGAGGAGGAGGAAGAATGACAGCTCAGGGGAAATAAGGAAAATGGAGGAAGAGGAGGAGGAAAAGAGACATAAGGCAGGAACGGTACGAAGGGGTAAAATGTGTGTGTGTGTGTGTGTGTGTGTGTGTGTGTGTGTGTGTGTGTGTGTGTGTGTGTGTGTGTGTGTGTGTGTGTGTGTGTGTGTGTGAGAGAGAGAGAGAGAGAGAGAGTACTGAGGGAAGGTCCAGGAGGGTTGAGCCAAGGCTGGGTTGGTCATTTCCCAGACCGCTGAGTCCCGGATATTGTCACTACCACGCGCCGCGCCTTCCAACCACTAAACCACTCTTTATGTTCTCTGTCTCTCGCTCTCTCTCACTCTCTGTCTCTGTCTCTGTCTCTCTCTCTCTCTCTCTCTCTCTCTCTCTCTCTCTCTCTCTCTCTCCTACACTTCTTAAGCCCTTTTCTTTCATTCTTATAATCGTGCACTAAGTAATTTTATAACTTTTTTTTTTTCATTATTCTTCCTGCCATTTTCTTTGCAGCCTTATTCACAACAGCACTCTTAAGATCCTTCTCAAATGTATCTTTAAAATATTTTCGTTCTCCCCTAATGGTTTTATCCTCCCCTTCTTTGTATAATGATGAATATATCTAGTCTCCCTCTTTCTCCATTATCTGTCTCTCTATCTATTGCCAGACAACTTAATCCCGTAAGGGGTGGCCACAAATAAATCGCCTCCATGCCATTATACTCATTTTACATACACTGAGGAACCAAAAAGATGCAACTTCGTAAAAGTATTGCCCATTTCAATTACAGTTATAAGAAAGGCAACAAAATTTTATCTATTTATCTACAGTATAGCTACATGCCTTAATTCAGGAAGGGGTGGCCACAAACAAATCACCTCCATGTCAGCCTGCCCTCTGTCATCAAGCTGCCCTCAAACTCACAGCCCCCTCCCTTACTAACCTCTCTATCCCATCTCTCGATCTCATCCTTGGTCTTTCACTCCCCCACAATACCTAGCTTACATGCACTCTCCTACTCAGTCTCTCCCTCTCCAATCTCTTCACCGTCTCAAGGTAACTCTAAAGCTTTTCCAACACGTCAACAAAATTAGTTTATAATATTTTGAACACAATCGTGTGAAAGATATCAGGCAAGAGTTAAGACTGTGAGGAAGACTTTCACATTAACCCTGTGAACTTGAAAAACTGAGTAAAAGCTAAATCTTCCATAGGTTCGAGGGAAAATGTGTGAAAAGACGGTGCTGCACGCCGGTTTAAGAGAGACCCCTTGTAATTGTGGGAAGAATATCACATCCACTAGCCCTTCCATTTAGTACCATTTCTACTTCCATTTCTATTTCATTATCATAATCAACAGTTCGGGATAGTTCAATGCAAGATAAAGGGCTCTCACAGCTTCATTTTTAACTACTGCTGCCGTTTGCCTGTCCCAGATAATATGGCTATTTCATCTCGCCATCTTGTTCTAACCGGGTGGTGGAGAGGGACGCCTTCATGTGGTGGCAAAAATATAACCAAGCGGCTCCACTGCCCGGTTATATTCCCTCCCCATGAACCGACACGAGGATAGTGGACTGTAGAAGGGCAAATACGGCCACAAGGCTGCTAGGTCAACGTTTATGATAGGCTTAGAGTTTTACACCACTGCAGTGTTATCTCTCTCTATCTCTCACCCATACTACTAGTGTCATCTTCTGCCTCTCTGGATAGACAGTCACCGTGATTGTGCGTATGTATCTGTTCTACTGAAGGCGTGGGCTATCCATCTGCAATTCTAGATCTACCCAATAGGCACAAGGAAACCCCTCTCGCTGCAGGGGAAACTACGACAAAGACACCAATATTCCTTTGTCAGTCTCATCCGCACCTTTTTCCATTATCCCATTTTCTGTTGCGTAGGTCGCCGAAAATCCCTTCCACCTCGCTTGCAAAGGGTAACTACGATAAAGCAACGGGGGATGGAGGGGGGGGGTCCTATATATTTTTTGTCTCCCTCTCACTCTTTCCTCCTCTCTCCCTTTGTAGTCCTAACTTGGTTCAGGCAGGGGGGACTTGATCAAACGTGGAACTGAAAGATGCGTGTCTGTATGATAAGGAAGTGAAGGCATTCCGTGTCTCAAAGTTCACAAAGCAATTAGAATTCTTGAGAGAGAGAGAGAGAGAGAGAGAGAGAGAGAGAGAGAGAGAGAGAGAGAGAGAGAGAGAGAGAGAATATACAAGTTTTCGTAAGTGCTGAAATATGCAATGACACAAGGCATCGTTGACTTACGACGGAAAGTGGGCGTTTAAGGAGAAGAGTTTCACCCCCCCCTCTCTCTCTCTCTCTCTCTCTCTCTCTCTCTCTCTCTCTCGCAAATCCCTGCCTTCCTTCTACCCTTCTCCTCACCGTCACTTGTACTCACTGTTTTTTCCTAACAACACATCTCTTTTCTCTTTCTCTTGTAATCGAATTTTCTTACCTCCTCTTCCACCTATATTGCTCCGTTCCAAAAGCCTTTCTTTCAATACACTGTTTGCCTGCCTGCTGCCTCTCTCTCTCTCTCTCTCTCTCTCTCTCTCTCTCTCTCTCTCTCTCTCTCTCTCTCTCATTTAACTATATATATAGAGAGAGAGAGAGAGCTGTAGTGAGAAAGAGGAAAAGTGAAGGAAGCAAAAACAGAAGTGAGAAAGAGAGAGCTGAGAGAGGGGGTGAAAGGCCTGAAATAAAATTAAAAGGAGTGGGAGTGAACGACTGACAGAGAGAGAGAGAGAGAGAGAGAGAGAGAGAGAGAGAGAGAGAATAAAGTGAGGAACATTAAGAAATTGAGAAAGGCGAAGCAGGATATTAAACAAGAGATGAGAAGTCAGATGAAAACTCACAGGAAATGAAAGCACTTAGGAACTTAATAAAAATAAAAGTGAAAGTGAGAGAAACAATAAAAAGCAGTAAGAAAGCCGGGGCCAGGAAGCACAAAAGATGAAATGTGTAAGGAAATACGTAGAAGAAAGACGGAGAAACCAAAAATATTTATAATCACCACTACCACATTCATCACCATCATCATCATCATTCATCTCCTGTTACTACACACTCTCACCTCTTTTCTGTCAGGCTCTCGAATGGAATAGTTAACTGACACTCCTAATTTTTTCTTCTGCATAACTGGTCGGCGCTGAAACACTCATCCTCTCTATCCTTCTCACTGCCTATGAACTCCAGTCTGCAATGTGTCCGGGCATCTCGAAATGAACAGATATTGACTATAACTTTCTTCTGCTGGAATTACTTTTTAAGGGACGTGTTAATCCACTTTCGCATAAAAATATACTAACATCATCCTACCTCTTTCCTACTAAAATAATGGGTAAGATACAGAAAAACAATTATAAAACACAAAGCCAGAACTATTAACACACTGCTGAGTGATCTAAGGAAAGTGGCAAAGGAGTATGTGTGGGAGGTGAAAGTAAGAATAAGGAATAAGGAAGAATAAAACTAAGGTGAAGGTAAAGCCAGCAAAGACGGGAGAAAAATGAAGCGTGAGAGGAAATGGAAGCAAACGAGAGAGAGAGAGAGAGAGAGAGAGTGTGTGTGTGTGTGTGTGTGTGTGTGTGTGTGTGTGTGTGTTTTATCAAGACACGAGGATCAAAGACAGACAGAATGTGACCAGGAGGCAGAAAGTGAGAAAGAGAGTGAGAGGGAGTGAGCTAGCTTTTCCACGTGCGAAAGAATTGCCCCGACTCTGGTGACATTCCAATCCAGGTCACGCCTCTTCCTTTGCACCTCGACTTATGATCTAGCTCTTCCCCCCCTTCCCCTCCCCCCCTCCCTCATTCTCCCATCCCCACCCCATTCCCAACCCTCACCCTCATCCCCTCTCCAACCGAACCTCCAAACCCATGGGAGTCGATTCCAAACTTTTGTCTTTATCTGCTCCACGGCCGATCTTAATGGTAATACTTCCAAGATCAGCCGACGTGTGAGAACTACTTGGGAAGAATAGTACACTGGTCGATATGGTGAGGGTACGATGGTCATGTGTTGATGATTCGTGATTTTAACCTTCCTCATGCACCAGACTATCACGACACAGACCATCCGTCAACAGAACATCAACCAAAGATCTCCGGGTGCGTGCGGAAGGAGTGGCCGGTCTGTTTCCATCTGACAAAACACCCTAATCCCTTCAGCTCAACTGGTGGCCAAGTGTACTCAAACTAGGGGGCTAATTTGGCTAGTAACTAGGGAGACTCATTCTTAAATCATAACTATGGCTCACTGAATCTCCTGCAACCACGACTTAATAATCAAGGAACAAATAGCACAGTTCCGTCTGGTGAAATTAACATGGCCACTTTTTACCTTTCAATACCCACCACTTACAATCACAGCCATCCCCCCCTCAGGGAAACACAGGCTACCACTCACTTCGTTCTTCGTTCTTTTTCCTTCTCATTCTCCCTGTAACACTCACTGGGTAAAGTTAACACCCTCATGGTACGAAAAACTCTTAGTACTCATTCCAGATGCCGGTGAAAGAGCCTGGAAGTGAGATATAGTAGCCTACAAGAAAGATATAGAAACATGAAAGAATTAACAGTCACTATTAACCCTCTCATGGTCGGAACAATGCTAGTATTACACCCCACCTAACAAGATACGATTTTCTTAATCCACCTGACGCTATACGGTTTTCTTATTCACCTAAAGTCTTACAATTTTCTTGAAGGAGCCATAAAGGTCTCAGAAAGTTAAAAGGCCAACAAAATCTTGAAGTGGTAGAGTAAGATCATATAATTCATCGTACTCCTTATAATTTACCTCGAATATTGATTTAACTGGGCATAAATTTACTGCTTGAAGGAAAAAGCTAAACGCAAGCAACAGCAGCTGAGAGAGAGAGAGAGAGAGAGAGAGAGAGAGAGAGAGAGAGAGAGAGGCCGTTCACCCCTATCAAGTACATAACCAAGTGAGGAGTTTATATAACACATCCCCATTTCCAATATTTAAGTGCAGGAAAGACAGCATCATTTACCCTCTCGCTGCTCTTAACACACCTACCCATATTTCAGGCTAATTAAAGGTGACAATTATTCACCGGGCACACCTGTAGCCGTGGAAGATTTCAAAATGATCATGACATGTCCTGTGAAAAAATTAGCTTGGTTTTTTATCTTGGCCTTTAAGCGAGTAGTAGTAGCAGTAATAATAATAATAATAATAATAATAATAATAATAATAATAATAATAATGCAAATGACAACGTACTGAAGATGCTCCTGTTCCAGACATTGCAGGAATCAGAAAAACACCTTCCAACCTCTTCACTGCGATGCGCTTCTTGTAAGATTAGTAAAACCGTCTGATGGAAGAGTAATTTCAACTTCCTCAATACGATGACGTCTTCAATGTTCATCTAAGAAGGAGACACTCGTGGTGAAGAGATTAAAGGAGAACATATCAAGCCGTCTTAATTACCATACACCTCTATGAATATGAACCATAATTGGCTGGAGGTTGAAAGAGTAAGAAACAGACGCTATCGTACTGAAAGGGTTGTCGCCGTACTGAAAGGGTCGAATACAATGCTCCCTTTATTTTTGTTTCTTTCCATTTATTTTTCATTTTCTTCGACATCCAATTTCCTCTCTTAAGTTATGAGATTGCTGAGGATGCAACCTGACCCCTATAAAATTATTTACGAACAGGTGAAACAAGACACCTGGAGTGGAGCGCTGAGAGAAATAATGGATCAGGTTACGTACACCAATTTGACAGAGAGAGAGAGAGAGAGAGAGAGAGAGAGATTCCAATTTCAGTTACACGCAATATTTTTCTCTCCAGATGTGAACTGAATAAAGAAGGAAATAACGAGAGAGATTTCACTAGTAAAGCCCCTCTCCCTTTCCTCACAATTCCCCCTTCTCCCCTTCCCATCCCTCCCCACATCCTATCTCCAGCATTCTCCTCATTATCCTTTGTACCCACTTCCTATCCCCCACCTCCCCATTCCCTTTCTCACTTCTCCCCTTCCTCCTTCACCCTTCTTCCCCTCCCCAACCCCTCTCCCTTCCTTTCTATACATCTCCCTTCCTTTACACCCCTCTCCCTCCTTCCCTATCTACTCTCACCTCCTTTCTCTATTCCCCCTCTCCCTCCGTCTCCACGCGTCACCTCTCTTAACACCTCCTCACTCTCCCCGTCCTTTCTCATCCTTCTCCCCATCCCCTTTCACCCATTCTCCCCTCTCTCCCATCCTCGCTTCCACCCTCATCACTCTCAATCACCCATTTCCCCCCAGTCCCATGCTCGTTTCCCCTCTCTCTTATTCTCGCTTCCTCCTTTATTTCCCTTAGCCATCCTCCCTCTTTCCCTCCCTTTTTGCTATCCCCCTTTCCCCATCCTTGCTTCCTCCTCCTTCCCCTACCATCCTCCCAGCCTCCAAACCGAGCCCCTACTCCCTTCACCCCTCTCCCCACTCCCCCGCTCCTTTCTTCTCTCCCCCCACCCCCGAGATCAGGTGAACGGAGGGGGAAGGGAATGAAAACTGACTCCAGAGAAACGTGATAAGTGCAATTCAGTCACTAACCTCTTTTCTTTCCCTGCTGGTATTTATGTATTTCGTCTGCCTAATTGAATCCTGTTTGGGAAGGGCATCTGCACTGTCTCCCATTCTTCGCTGTTGTATTGTATCCTCCTTCCCTTATACAACGGCTATAGTAATAACAATAATACAATAATAATATATTAATACAATAATAATATATTTCGAAATAAGATAAGAAGAGTGTATGTGAGTAAGGTGGAGGGGGAGAGAGGGAGGGGGACGCCAAGGATGAGATGGAGGGATGGAGTGGGGAGGTATATGAGAAGGGAGTGTGAGGTGGGAGCAGGGCAGTGAAATGGCGGGGGATAGGGCGACGTGGAGGCGATGTGTTTGTGGTCACCCCGTATGGGATTAAAGAGTCTGGCAATAGATAATCATCATCATCATCATCATCATCATCATAAAAATAATAAGATGCCATTATAGTGAGGTAGTTAACATCAGTAAATAACACTTCCACTCTGGCATCTCAAAACACAAGGAGTGATTTCATCCTGATAAACACTTCATTTACGAACACACCTTTCTTTTTAATTTATTCTTGTTACTACAGCCGATTTCATCCGACGTAGATGTTTATCGAATATAAGGTTAGACACAGGCCTCCTTTCCCTCAAAGAGTTCTGTCAGAAAGCCATTGTCAAAGAAAAGGGGCCGACAGCGTACGTAAAAGGTCATTAGTAAAAAGGGCTAAGTTCATGGGCGAACATCCAGCACACAAAATATATTCATTTACTTTCCAATATAAAACAGCCACAAGTCCCGTTCTGCTGCCGGCAGAAAAAAAAGCGGAAAAAAAAAACACTATGATTAACGGGAAACAAGTTGTAAATAACGATAAGACGTATAACAATAAACTTCCTCTTCTATAAGGTCAGAAACTCTCTCTTTCTCTTTCACAGAGAGAGAGAGAGAGAGGGAGAGAGAGAGAGGAAAGTGTCAGCCCGGGAATTACCATTAGCACGGCGGAAATTGCTTTTAATGTAAGTGGAGTTTGGGAGGATTGTTGCAGTGAGCCCCCCCTCGCAGGATGGAAAGGCCTCGCTTGGAATTTCGTTCTCTCTTTTTCAGTCTTGCACGTTTTGGGAGGGATGGAGAGAGAGGGAGAGTGCGAGAGGCAGAGGGAGACTGAAAGGGTGGAAGAGATATAAAGTATACAGATAGATAAACCAGAGATTGATAGATACAGATTGGAGAGAGAGAGAGAGAGAGAGAGAGAGAGAGAGAAATGAGACGCCCGAAGATTTCAATTAAAAAAAACACCAGGGAAGAAAGAAAGACGTCGAGGGAATGGGGTTGGCGGGAAGGACGATGAACCTAAAGCATAAAGTAAACATGAAGATTAAGAAAAATAAGAAATGCATGCAAAGAGATTAATAAAAGTGAAGAAAGAAAAATCAGGCACAACACACGAAGGCAATGGACTCGGCTGAAGGGCAAAACATATCATTACATAAACCTATAAATATCATAACAAAGCCGGACGTCAGGATGGTCTCATGATCCCTTATTCATGGCACAATCTTGGGTCAGGGTTGTGACTGGGCGGGGAGATGCATGGAGAGGGAGGAATAATACAAGGAGGAATAAGAGGCAGGAAGAGAGATGATGGGAATGGTCGTATTATGAAATCGCCAAGAGGGAGGCCAATCCCGACTCTTTTAAATCATATTTGAACATGTGATGGAAAATTAAAGAAGCCTGATCTTGATACGGCGTTGCTGATGGCGTTATGCACAGTGGAGATCAATATAACCATTTCCTAGTTCCCAAGTGTTACAAAGTTCATCACAAATCAGGGGCTTCCTTTCTCTTTGGATATCTTTTTTGACGAAACTAAATCAGATGGACATATCAAACACAAAATAACTTCTAATATAAATCCATCAGACCTAAAAGAGTGAAGCCTGGCATCTCTCAATACAGATAGTGCAATCTTATCACCCAAAACAATATGTTGTGGATGGGGCTGATGGGTAACACAGAACGGATCTGTCTTGTTCGTGCCCAGAATCTGAGAGGAAAAAAAAAAAAAAAGATACTGCATTTGAACTCTCTCTCTCTCTCTCTCTCTCTCTCTCTCTCTCTCTCTCTCTCTCTCTCTCCCTCTCTCTCTCTCTCTCTCTCTCTCTTTCCCTCTCTCTCTCTCTCTCTCTCTCTCTCTCTCTCCTGTTGTCCCCATGTTTGTCATATCCAATATCCTGCATCTGCCTTTATATACGGGTCACAAGATTCAAGCACACTCCTTCTCCTCGTATTTCCTTCCCCTACCTCTTATTTCCTCCTCTTCCTCTTCTCTCTCCTCTTTCTCAGCCTCTTCTTCCTCCAGTTTCTGGTACATATTTCCCTTCCATTTATTGCTTTTATTCTTTTGAACCTTCCACGCACTTCTACCTTCCTTTTGATGATTCCGTACTTCCTTTACCTTTCTTCCTCACTTTCCTCTTCTTTAATATTTCTTTGCCTTCCTTTACGTTAACTCATCCACCTACTTCTTTATCTTCCCTTTCGCATTGAACTTATCCTTACTTTCCTTGCTATTTGCCTTTTCTTCTCTTCTACTTTCTCATTATCCTTCCCTGTTTCTTTATGCTTTTTAACTACTTCTCTCTTTTCTCCTATTCTTTAGTTCCTCGTCCACAACTTCTTTATGCTTACAGGTGTTAATATTTCTACATCTTCCTCTGTGCTACATCTCGTCCTCTTCACTCCCTCCCTGTCCTCTTCCTGACCTCTATAATATCTTACAGTATATACACTCTTGGTCTCAACTTCTCCTCACCTTGTTTTTTCTTCATCACTTTCCTCTTCTTTTCTTCTCTTCCCTTTTATTCCATTATACTTCTGCCTACACCTATTTCCACCTTCTTTACAATCTCACATTTTCTTCTACCTTGTGTCATCTTCCTCTTTCATTTCCTCTTCCTTCCCTCATCCACTCTCTCATCCAATATTCCCTTTGCTTATACATATTCCCCTTTAATCTCTTCCTCGTTCCCCAAAGGCTAAGGAACTCTAACAGCCTGACGATACTGTAAACAGAGAGAGAGAGAGAGAGAGAGAGAGAGAGAAAGCTCTTTGTGTCATTCAGAAGTTTGTGGTGGGAGAACGCTTAAAATAACTTACCATTCATATATTTTAACCTAACCTAAACTAACAACCTACAGTAGATTATCCCAACATAACCTAACCACAGCCTAAATTAACCTGACCTTAATTAACCCATCCTAATTTAAGCTCATTTCACGCATTCACTCCAGATTTCATGAAATCACTGGTAATGACAAATTCCCATATATATATATATATATATATATATATATATATATCTCACCCACCCACACAAGTACCTACCCTTCCCCCCCCCCCTCACATCTTGGTCTCGACGTCAAAAGCATGAACAAGATTCTTATGGTGATGAGGCTGTCTGGTGCAGGAGGTGGGGGAAGGGGTGGGGGTGAAGGCAGGAGATGGGGCAGAAGGGAAGTGGCGGTGGGGGGGGGAAGGCAATACAGGTTTTTACAAGTCTGTCCTAAGGAATGATGGGTGGACGAAATGAGGCGTGGAATGAGTGGGAGAAGGGTGGAGGGAGAAAGAAAGGGGATGAAGGCAAGAAAAGGTGAGTGAGGGAGGAAAAAGAAGGGGACTGATGGCATGGGTGAAGAGAAATGGATGGGGAGTAGGAAGAAGGGTGAGGAGAACATCGATTTATATAGGAGACTCTCCCGAGGAATGATGAGTGGATGGGGTTAGGCGAAGAAAGAGGGTAGGGGGAAAGTGGAAAAGAAGGACTGGAAGGGCGACGGGGAATAAAAAGACCACTGTATGCGAGGAATGTAGGAACAGTGGCATACATGATTTCGTTGTAGTTATGCCCACATTCTAGATCCGTTGAAATGTGAATGATGATTCGGACGAGGTGAGGCGTGAAATAACAGTCGCTTGGGGGAAGGAGAGAGGGAGAGAAAGAGAGAGAGAAAAAAATAAGAATTATGTGTCAGAGAAATGCATCGTAGTAAATAATTTCACGCTGGTATGGACGCATATTATCTACATAGTGTTTCTGTGTTTTTTGCGAGGATAAAAAGGCTTTGACAAGATGCAGACCTCCCCAGTTATAATACAGTCCAAACTGGACCGAAAGTGTTTATCTTCACAATTAACAATTTCAATATTTGGGTATCAACTCACTGCGCACGAATAATTTAAAACAATATTTTGGCACAGTAAACTTGGCTGCGTATAACTACGCATGTACTTAAAATACTTAACACAGATACAAATATGCATGTTATCTCTTTACCGCGATGGAATCTCTTGCAACCGACATATATTTTCTTCTCAGGTGTGCGTCGAGGACTGCTGAACCCCAGGAAACAAACTCCTTAATCTAAACCCATGACCATGTATATCGCATACAAAAGGAAAACAGGAAACACTGAAATACAAATGCCTGTAATTAAATGTCGAAAATGGATACAGAGATAGATGGTCTGCAACACACAAACATCAAAAGCAACAAGCAGTGCCCAACAGAGAACCGAGCATCCCGGTAGAATATTGCCACGATAAACCACACTGACATGAGGCCGGGAAAATACTTGTGGAAAATGTTGACTGACTGCGCTACATTCAAATATAATCAGCTGCACTGGACTGCTCCGCTGAACAAAGTCGGTCACAAAACTTCTCCTGCAACATCCACCAGAGCGATGGCTGGCGAGTGGCAACAGGAAATCAGAGAAATGTAGGCGAGGCATTGGTTGAATAGCGGAATGTGGGGAAAGATACGGCAGATACAAGATCCTAACACCAAATATACAGATAGATGGTCAGATAGATATACATAGACAGATAGATAGAAAGATGAAATTTCGCATGCATGTGTGTATATATGACAAAAATAACGATGCTTTATTAGTTATTCTATGGGTTTACAGTATGTACTAGTACTAAAATAGTTAAGGAAGTGTACAGTGGGTCAATAAGGGGGCACAGCAGATGGGAGGTAAGTAAGGAAGCAACAATGGGGAAAACCGAGTTCATTCTGTTGCAAGAGAAAAAAAGACTTTGAATTAAAAAAATAAAAAATAAAAACGAGGATTGGTGACATATATCAGGCGTCTGATAAACGTGGGCTACCGTCAACGAAAATACGATACGAAGAAACAACGGCAAAAACAACGCTAGACCCTTGTTTGTTATTGTAGCCTATTATTGCGCATTTCACTTATTAGTTGAAAAAAGGTAAGGTAAAAGCTGATGACTCTAAATCACACTGTGTGATCTCAACCTAAACCCTATCATGCAGCTTTGGAGAAATAAATGACAGTCCATCGTCCTAACTTTCCAAATCTGCACAATGGCTCTACACAGCAAAACTTTAGTGTCTTGTGTTCCTCGACCAAAGCAATAGAATTACGACGCTGGCTTTTCGATACCATCCGTTCCTTCTTTCCCTGTCCTCCTGTGATGGGAACAAAGATCTCGAAGTCTTTTAATTATATAAATTGATTGCTCATAGACAAACAGACAAGAATAGACATGGAAATACTCCTCTGAATACTCTTGATGAATTCCCAGGATATAATGAAGTCACCTGTATGCCAATGGAGGTCGGGTAAATAACGGCAAATTATGAATATTTATTAGTATAAAAAAGCGAATTCGTAAAAGATGCCTGTTAGCCTACTCAAACAAGAGTGATTAAAAAGAAAAAAATAATAATTCTTGCTAAGGAGCTTAAAAGAGACCTTTGGTAGTTAAAGTTTTAAAAATAATCTCCCCTCCATTGCTAGGACACTCCAATTCTACTCAATCTCTTCAGTACGCTGGAGTCTTTTACGTTTTACTGATCTAAGAAATGTGACTGGTAGTGAAGCCGAGGGAAACGAACACCAGTCAAGAAACGAAAGGTCTCACGCGACCCATTAAATCCAACGACGTATTGTATTTTTATTCTTGTTACGAACTCATTACTTGATCCACCTGAAGACAAAACTCTACTCGTGAACGGCCTAATTCAAGGTACATCTACTGTAATTCCTCCAGTTACAAGTCTCTTCAGAGCGAAATTATATCATCCAGTAGTTGCAATGATACAAAATGAATACAGTATGTCATGGGAGTGAAGAGGCAATGCAAAATGAAAATACGTGCGTCAGAAGCAAGAGTGAAATGAAAAACGCGCTTCCGAACTGAGAGGGTCAATTCATCCTTTACCCCGGACGATTATGTCAAGCTTCGGAGAGACACAGTCATGATTAAAACGGGTAATTCGTCTCCTTGCATGAATGAATGAATGAATGAATGACTTCTCTCACAGTGACAAATCAAATCAAAAGTTATCAGCTGAAAAAAAAAAAATCCCACTCGGCCGATTAAGAGTCATCATGGAAATCGAGCCCACAGTTTTTTTTTTTTTTTTCTTTTTTTTTTTTGGTCCGCTGTCCTGCATGAATCAAAGTCATTTGATGATTCTTTGTTCGTGGCGTGTAATATGAGATTCGGGAAAGAGGTGTGGGACACGCTGTCTCTCTCTCTCTCTCTCTCTCGTCAATTTTAATCTCGATAGCTGCTCATTTTTTCAGCCTCTTGCATTTTTTTTTTTAAATCCCGTCCCTACATTTTTCAGGCCTGATTTTTACTCTCATACATTTTTTCGGCATTCTCTCTCTCTCTCTCTCTCTCTCTCTCTCTCTCTCTCTCTCTCTCTCTCTCTCTCGTTATTCCAATATCCCCTTTTCTCAGTTTCGTTGGTTTTCTATACATCTATCTCTTCATCCTCTCCGGTTAGACATTTATGTGCATTTGCCTGTCTTCCTATTTTCCATTCCCCCCTCCCCCAGTCTCCCTCTCTTCCTCTCTCTCTCTCTCTCGCGTGTGAAGCTTTTGGCGCCAGAGCTTTGATGACGTTTGCCCCGTGTAATATTTATCAGTGCAGTTATTGGCTCTCGTTCCCAGCTTTGTTCCGTAAAATGCCTCAAGGGAAATAGGCGGCTTGTTATGTGCTCGTTACACGGGGAGGGAAAGGAGAGGGGAAAGGAGGGAGAAAAAGGGGAGTGGATGGGAAGGGGAAGGGAAGGGAAGGGAAGGGAAGAGGAAGGGTAGGGGAGTGGAAGGGAAGGGAAGAGGAAGGGAAGGGGAGTGGAGGGGAAGAGGAGTGAAGGGGAGGGGAAAAATTTGGGTAGGGGAAAGAAAGGGGAAAAGTTCGGGAGGGGAAGGGAAGGGAAAAATAAGTGGAGAGGAAGAGAAGGGAAAAACAAAGAAAAACGATGGGAGGGGAATAGAAGGGGAAAACATGGGGAGGGGAAGGGAAGAGAAAAACATGGGGAGGGGAAGGGAAGGGGAAAAGTTGGGGAGGGGAAGGGAAGGGGAAAAGTTGGGGAGGGGAAGGGAAGGGGTAAAGTTGGGGAGGGGAAGGGAAGGGGAAAAGTTGAGGAGGGGAAGGGAAGGAAAGGGGAATGGAGGGGAACGGCAAAAGTTGAGGATGAGAATGGAAGGGGAAAAGAAGTGAGGTGAGAAGAAAAGGGAAAATGAAGAGGAGGGGAAGGAAAGGGGAAAAGAAGGGGAGGGGAAGTGTTAAGTGAGGAGGGGAAGAGGAGAGACAGAACAAAAGGAGAGGGAAAGGGGCGAGAAAAAAAAATACATAGGAGCTAGTGGAAAAAGTGATGAGAGAGAGAGAGAGAGAGAGAGAGAGAGAGAGAGAGAGAGAGAGAGAGCCACGGATTGGAAAACTGTAAAAAGAACAGATAAAAGGAAACTCTGACAGGCTAATCGGTAAAGACAGAGACACAGACGAGAAAACAAAAGGGAAAATATTGAAGGGAGTGAAAAATACGATTCCTGAAGCTTGGTCGGGAAAACTGTGTGAACGAGAAACCAACAGAGGAGAGAAACATCCAAGAAAATATTTGCAAAGTAATGATGTCAGAAAATCCAAGAACTAATCTGTCAATTTATTGAGAAAAAAATAAACATAGCAAACAGAAAATCAGAAAATCCATGAAAATATCTACAAAATTATAATGTGGGAATAGCCAAGAACAGATTAATTTTAAAATGTTCTAGAGTAAAACAATATATGAAAAGATTATCTATTATCTATTGCCAGACGCCGTAATCCTAAAACGAGCGGCCACAAACGTTCACTTCCACGTTACCCTGTCTCCCGAAATCAGACAGCCCGCCCTCCAATTTGCAATCTCTCTCCCTTTATCATATATCTTTCCACTTATCTATACACTTCCGGGAGCCGTATCCTGTATGGTGAGGTCAGACGAAACCACCACGAAGAATTTCTGTTCACAATCAGCGAAAACCATTCCAGTGTTCGCAAGGGGTGTCCTTCATGCGGTGGCGCAAATATAACCATGGCGCAATTATACAAAAGTCCCTCGCCTCCCTACCCTCCGAAAAGTAGGATGATGCGTAGCAAGAGAAAGACCATATCTTTCAGTCCACCGGGTTCACATTCAGTGAATTTACCCTAAGACCACAACAAAGGTAACAATAACAACAAAGACAAAACTTACAGTACTTCCTAGGCACTTCACAATTTCCTGTGTTCAGTTTATACTGGATTAGAATTTTCAGGCTTTTAATATTAGGATATATATATATATATATATATATATATATATATATATATATATATATATATATATATTCTGGATAAAAAAAAACACACACACGCACGAACACATCTCTCTAAAAGTCCCCTCAGCCAGTGGCCCCAACACCCAAACTCTGGCCGTACCCTCCATGACGCAGCCAAACAATCCACCTAATTACTGCACTAGCTAAAACATTCCCTCTGATGATGAGCGCGGGGGCAGAGTGAGTTCCTAGGCAGGGAGGGGTGGCTATTAAGGGAGAAGGTCGGAAGTTGTGGAAGCGAAGACGGTAATCTGAAGGTTAAAAGGAGCGGGACCCGACCTCTGGGGGGAAGTTAGGTTGGAAATGAAAGGCTAATGAGAGGGACGGGTCTGCCAGTAGAAGCATCAAGGCTGAGTTTTCTTGGAGACTTGAGGGACAGAGGCAAACAAACAGACAGACATAAAGAGAGAGAGAGAGAGAGAGAGAGAGAGAGAGAGAGAGAGAGTAACGTACTGTTCAACGTAAATGCACTGAACGTTGAAAACCTACGGTAGTCTCAGCTTCCAACACTTTGCAAGAGACACCGTTAAGATCTGTAGTTTATTTATCCCTGTGGCAGGCGGGTTCCCTCCTAACCTGAATACACTCCTCTGAGGGTAGAAAATTAAAGAACGGCAAAGACGTCGACGCTCTCAAAGGCTTCATTAAGAAGGGCAGTGTCATTGTCGTCAAAAACTCGATCAAACTCATCTCATTAAAAGAGTCAAAGAGGTTACGTAACACAGACACCTTAAACCCCTTCAATCCCATTATTTTTTATTTTTTTTAGTTTTTTATTAATTCTAGATATTTCCACACAATTTACTATTTAAGAAAGACCTCTTGTAAGGAACGTTTCTGAGTAAAGCTGTCTGGAACTAGCAAGACTACAATTAACAATACGTTATCAGGTTAATAGGTAAAAAAAAAAAAAAAAATCGAAGACGGAGATGGTTTACTAGTACCATTAAATCAGAGAATCCCTTAATCGGAGAACAGAGAAAAGGCTGAAAATAACTGTAAAGTCTTGATGGGAAGCCTGATTAAAATGAAGCATACACCACCAGGCTGAAGGGGTTAAGAAATAATGATGGGGGGGGAGGGGAGAAGTCAAAGACGCAGATGGCTCACTAATGCGTCACAGAAAACGCGCTGACCCTTGACCATAGTGGAGGGGGGTGACTGAAAGGGAATGCGGGTCCTTGAGGGGAACTGAAGTGCCCCCATCGACCAAAGCCTCCGGTCAATGATCCCGTCACCGCCCCCACGTCACTCTCATGGGCTATAAATAGAGAACTTAACCCCTTCAGTTTCACCGATTTCCCCCCTCGGCTGAATAAAACCCTCTGGCATTATCTAACGGCATAAAGAAATAATGTCAGTGAACAGGTTAATCTCTGTACTACGAATTTCCTTTTTATTTATTACGATATGCAACTTGCTGGCCATTTTATTCAGCTTCGGAGAGATTTTTAGAATTGGACGATTTCGACATAGCCTTAATTTTTCTTTCAATCCACAGGTGCTCTCTCAAACTGAATAAAATCGTCTGGAGATTGAAAATGGGGTCACCGAAATGAAGGTATTTAGTTGAATACTGTATGATGTGTGTTTCTGAAAATCGATAAGACTGCAAGTGTAGAAGCGATTATATACATTTATTAACATCATCATCATCATCATCATTATATTATTACCGTTATTATGATGACGTTGACGATGATGATAATGATAATGATGATAATTCTGCAGATGACTGAACACGGCAAAACGTACCCGAATAAAACATAACATCTTAGCATCTTCGCGCGGGGAAAGTTACAAGGAAAAAACAGTAACTAGAATGTACAATTGATATGAAACTATTAAATCTAGTGCTGGCAGTCCAGACACATTTTTATTTTTTATAAAAGTAAAATTCTTTTCTTCACTGTGTTTACTTTCCCTGTATGTCTATCGTTCTCTCTTGTACAACTATAATACGACCTCCTTGCACATGTATAGCTCTAAATATCTTATCGACGTCTTTTGAACGTGATTCTCTCCCTCTTTCTCTCATCCAACCCAAACAGCCGGGAACATAGCACCACATTCGCCTTCAATTGGACACACCGTAATTGGGAGCCGAATATCGCTGTTTAGACCCGTATTTAACAGCGACCCCCAAATTGGAATGGGCTGACGGAAAAGGAACGCGTCGGGAATTTCTGTTGGATCTCCATATACGTGTGGGGTCAAGCAATGAATATGCAGCGGTCGCAAATGGTTTTCCGGGGCCAAAAGGAAGGCTGGCTGACAGACAGGGGGGACTAGGTTAGGCAGGGGAGAGGCAGGGTTAAGATAGAGGAAAGGTAAGGGAAAGGCAGGGTTAAGGTAGAGGAAAGGTAAGGGAGAGGCAGGGTTAAGGCAGAGGAAAGGTAAGGGAGAGGCAGGGTTAAGGCAGAGGAAAGGCAGAGGAGGGGCGAGGCAGAGGAAAGGCAGGGGAGAGGCGATGCAGAGGAGAGACAGGAGAGAAGCAAGGCAGAGGTTGAGGAAAGGCTGGGAAGAAGAGGGGTTAGGAGGCTGAAGAAAGATATGGGATGAGACTGAGGCAAGGGTGAGGAGGCTGAAGAGAGGCAGAGGTAGTGGTGACTGAAGAAAGGCACGAGAAACTGTGGTAAGGCAGGGGAGACTGATGTAAGGCAAGAAAGACTGAGGTAAGGCAGTGTAAACAGACGAAAGGCTGGGAAGCTTGAGGAACGACAGGGAAGCAGGTTAGGCAGAGGGTAAGATAGGTGAGGAAAGGCAGGGGAGGAAGTGGAATGGCACAGGGAAGATTAGGTAAGAGAAAGAGGCAGGCAGAAATGTAAGATAGGCGTGAAGTACGGAAAGGAAAGGCTGGGAGGTACAGGGGAGGCAGACAGGTTAGGAAGAGTGAAAGCAGAGGAGGGGGAAAGGCAAAGGGAAGGAAAAGGTACGCCGAGGAATGGCAAGGGAATTTCTCTCTCTCTCTCTTTCCATAAAAATCGCCTCACCAATTTGGCCTTGGCGAACAATAACCAAGGACGATAATTTCCGTGAATAATGAATGGGACAAAAAGAGAAAGGGAAAAGACCAAATGGTGGTTCAGTACGATTTAATCACCAAAGTTAAAAAACAGAAATGGATGTGGGCAGGCCACGTCTTTCGTAGAACTACAGCTGATGGATGACTAGAGTAACAGTTTAGAGACCGAGAGAGAGGAGGATGTAGACAGGGAAAAGAAAAATGGAACCATAAAATATGCAGTTATGCTGGAAATGAGTGGCAAAAGCTAACAGCCAACAGCTGTGTACAAAGTTGGGAGAGACCTTTCCAACACTGGACTGTCTCAAACTATTAATGATGATAATGATGATGAGAAATTAGTAGGTTTTTCATGCCAAGTATAAATGGAAAAATATTTGTGCTGGTATAAAATTTTCACGAGCTATGTTTATGTTAAATTGCTAGCAGTATAAGCTACTGAGAACTCAACAAACCTCCTTTTTTAAATGAAAATTCTACCGAATAACTTCAGTTGTCGTCAAAAATTTTTATTTGCTGTATTACACGTGTGGGTAAAATCGCTTATTACTGAAGGGATGTTCTGACACTGCACAAGTGACAATATTTTCTGTGAATTATTGAGCATGCATATGTGAGTCATAATAAAGGAGTTTTTATTCATATGAATATTGTATATTAGCTCAGAGAAGAAAGTCATCACTGGCATCAATTTATGAGGATCTCTTCAATCTTCATCGTTTCATTTATGAAGAAAATCAGGAAGAAACTGTATGACACCACTATATCCTTTGAAGAGTACAGACTTCTCCAGGCTGAATACAAATGTTTGGTGTTAGTCAAATTAATATAAGAAAATGTAACTCCATCTATGAATGAGTTAGAGTTCTTATCGTTTAATCTCGCATCAGTGATCATTCGGCTTAGTAAACGAGACAGAGGTACAGGTGTGTATTAGGGAGACTCATCAGGCAACAACAATGGCCTCTCCCAGGCCATCAGGACACAAAGACTCTGGCTCAGTAAATGACAAAGTGATGCTGTATTCTATGGCTTCTGACTGACACGCATCAATCACGGGTGAATAGTTTAATATTAAGCCTTATAATGGAAGGCTTAGTGAGGAAGACAAAAGCATCAACATTCAACAGGGGGAGTTTCCTTTAAAGATTTTGTGACGAGACTAAACTCAGATTCTTAAGCTACCAAGTTACCTGATATTAATCTCCAGTTTTCCTGAACTAACCTTACAAGTGTATGATGAGACAAGCAAGACTTAAATCTCGTAACTAATTTATTCAGGAGTTAAAGTTTATGTAGTTAAACAAGTAAATGCCTCACACAGCGATTCCTATGCCTTTCTGACTTGTATTTATTCTTGCAACTTCCAGACCATTTTATTTAATTCAGAGATGACTCATTGTAGTGAAAAGGTTAATCAAGGTTACACATAACCCCTTCAATTCCTTAAACTCTTTCCAACGCAACATCTAACCCTCCAGTTCCTAAAACTCTTTCCCTACGCTCAACAAAATTCGTTCCCATGTACTGTTGCGGAAATATATATCGACACAGTTCAGTATGATAAATAGCGGGACAGTGAGCCGTGACTTTCAAAATCCATCTTCGGAGCCCAATAAGTTTCTCAGAATATTGCGTAGAGTTTCACACCAATCTGACTAAAAAAAAAAAAAAAAAACTGGGACCGTATTTCTGTCCACAGTTTGTACCAAGAATGAAATACAAATGGAATTCCAATATTAAAGGCCCTGCCACGGCCATCCTAACCTTAGTTTGACCTTTCGCAGAGGACCGAAGTCATTTCTCTCTACGATCCTTGAATTGATAAAGTTACCCTCCATTCCTGCAGAGAGAGCGGAGAAAGGAGAGATGAAATGAGTGGAGTGAAGAGAAGAGAAGAATAGGAGAAAATACCAAGCCAAGACGAGAGGAGAAGTGAAGAAACGCGATGGTTCGAGAAGCAACGGGAAATGAAGGAACGAGAGGAGAAGAGTGAAGAGACGAGACGAGATGAATAGGAGAAAATACCAGGACGAGACGAGAGAAGTGAAGAAACGAGACGGTTCAAAAAGCAACGAGAAATGAAGGGACGAGAGGAAAAAAGAAGTGAAGAAACGAGAGGAAGCGACAAGAGAAGAGAAATGAAGAGAAGAAAATGAGGGAGCAGAGAACAGCCACACACCAGCCGCTACCAGGCCTCACCACAAGTTTAGATGGAAATTAACTCCTCGGATGGGGAAAAAATGCTCCCCAAGATGAAATTAAGAAGACTCCTACGGCATCCTTAGCCGCACTGCAGTTGGGTATAGGGGTCGTATTCTCGGCAGTTAACCCTCTCATACTCGGCACAACTCTCGCAGTCTAATTAGGCTAATGATATGGGATTTAATTCCGCTGAGAGCTGAACCTTGAGCTCTACGGAAGCCCTAGCATCATTTCCTTACCAATTTATTTCTGGATGTGGAAAGGTAATATTATCTCGCATGTTACACATAATCTACGCCCATACAGGTTCGGCTGAGAGATGTTTCACGTGATGGCACTGATATGACCGGGCGATGGAGTTGCCTGGTTATACAAACGTCCTTCAGCCCCTTCCCTGTCCCCCAAAAGGATGATGGTGGGCTGCTGAAGCGCAACTTTGGCGTGCAGTCCATCGGGTTCACGTTCATTTGAGCCTGGAGTTGCAGTTTCTTCTACTACAAACAAGTCCACATGAAAAAGATATAAAGTACAAGAAAATAAGAGATACTAATATGCAAAATAAATCGCTAAGTAAGAGATTCTAGAAACTCTCTTAAACCGATGATAATTAAAAAAAAAAAATCCTCGGCTTGATGAGGTTAAAGCGATACGGGGCTAACTTCCCTACTCTCCCCTCCCCCAACCCACCCCCTTTTTTTTGCGTCTCTTATGAACTCACACACCACCCCCCAGTAATTGCTTACGGAGGGCAGAAAGTTTCCGAAGTTCAGTACTCAGGCCAGAAGGTCGGTCGGCTCCAAGATTCCTTCCTTCTCTCTACCCCCCCCCCTCCCCCACCTCTCTCTCTCTCTCTCTCTCTCTAACAAGCAGACTGTGCAAGGAACTTCGGTCTTGATGAGTGGCACTCAAAAGTCCTTGCATTTCCTTACTCAGTCACCC
This sequence comes from Coenobita brevimanus, assembly GCF_032717465.1. Taxonomy (NCBI): domain Eukaryota; kingdom Metazoa; phylum Arthropoda; class Malacostraca; order Decapoda; family Coenobitidae; genus Coenobita; species Coenobita brevimanus. The sequence goes on from NC_137063.1 coordinate 39,874,363, forward strand.
TCTTTTTCTTTCCCTCTTTTTAACAAGCAGGCTACGTACGGAACTTCTGTCTTGATGAGGTACTAAAAATCCTTGCGTCTTCCACGTACCACCTCTTTCCATGACCTCCGTCAACGAAGGTGGATTTAAGTTATGTATTCACCCGTGTCTGTTTGTGTACAAGATACCTCAAAAGATGTTATCGGATTTCAATGTAATGTACTAGATAAATGGGCAGCGGGTCAAAGAACTGATTATATTTTGAGGCAGATCCGAATCAGGATGCAGAGTTTAACAATAAATTTTTCTGGCGTTGGCGGGGGTGTTCTCCGAGACTGCGTAACAAGGCAGACTATGACCGTAGAATTAACTAAGACCATAACATTATTCGTCTGGTAGGAAATAGGAATTACAGCAGTAAACCAGAATGCACTCGGAGACCGCACACCTCCGCCAATGCCATTGCAGCATCAGGATCCGGATCAGTTCAAATATTCAATAAATTCTTTCTTGGCCCATGGCCCACCCTTCCAAAAAATTTTTATTGAAATTCAATGAGAGCTTTTGAAGTTATCATGTGGACAAACAAACTAACAAACAAGCGCAGGTGAATACATAACTCTCCAACTTCGTTGGTGGAGGTATTAACAAATCTCATTAACCCTGGCGGAGGTATGCGTTCTCTGAATGCTTCCTAGTTTATCTTGTAATTCTTCACCGGACGACACTGTATTTCGGTCTCGCTGCTGTCGGACGATTTTATAAAGTCTGGATACATCCCGCAAAGGAAAGGGGTTAGAAAACCCTCCTTTAACCCCTCAGGTCTGATTCTTTTTTAAAATCTAGATATCGCTTGCTACTACTTTTGTTTTCCCTTGGATATTTCTAAATCCTATTCATCCGTACAGTAGTAGTGGTGGTGGTGACGACGACGACGACGACGACGACGACGACGATGATGATGATGATGACTCTCCCTTATGTTAGTTTTTGCCGATGATGGGAGTCGGTGGATACGCAATAACGCTTAGGACTCCCCCAGAACCTCCCCTCCTCCCCCACAAAAAAAAAGGGTGAAATTAGCGCTGGCCTCCATTACAGGTAAATTTGGGCCACGTGAGGGTAATGCAAGGTCAATTTTACCCCCGTCACCGTCATTTGGCATTTGATCGTTCATCAGTCATACCTGTCCATAAATTCCCGCTGTTAAGGTGGCCATTATGCAGTTCTGGTGAAATGCTCTAATATCTTGCATTGTTACTATCTTAATCATCATCACAGTAATCATCATCGTTATCGTTAACATCATCGTCATCATCACCACTGTCATTCATATCCTTCAATTCGAGGTGATAGTTCTGATGAAAATGTCCACTGTTACTTATCATCATCATCATCATCATCATTTCTATCACTCATTCTCTTTACAATTCTGCTTGAATGTTCTTTGTTACCCCCTACATCATCATCACCATCATCATCATCATCATCATCGTCACCGCGGTACTGAAGAAAAAAAAAAAGTTAGTCCTCTTATTAGCTCTCTCATGATCGGAACAAGTTTGATATTTTACTCTAGCTATCACAAGACGAGTTCAAGCAGTCAGTTACAGGATTAATATGAAGGGACAAAAATGATTGTTTTTTCTCTAACTTGGCCTAAAATTTCCATATCTATCTATCTATTTCTATCTATCATCGTCTTCCCATATCATCGTCTTGAATTCTGACTTTTAAATATAGGTTAACACTATATTTTGGTGCTAGTCACAAAGAAGTGCTATGGAAAGTATGTAGAGCGGTAGCACTCTTTTTTTCTGGCCACTGATTTACGTGGAGTAAGCAGCAAAAGAACGAAAATCTGAGCCAAGTTAGAGTTAAAATGAAAAGTATAGTTATTATCTCACCGTATTTCACTTATCATCATTATCATCATCCTCATCATCATCATTACGATCCCCCTCACTTTCATTACAGTCCCTCAGTTACTACCTAAATAATTCAAACCTACGATAATATTTACCGAAAGTCATGTTCTTTGATAATCAAGCTTTTGGCAAGATAATGATAGAATTCATTACCTTTCATCCTAAATCAGAATAATATATGATCTGAAATTTGGACATATAACACACTGAATACCGATACTATAATTCCGTATCCTAAACATTTTAACAGGCTCATATCAATTATGTTTGTTCTCCTGTTTCATTTTTACCACCAGTTTTATCCAGCTTAGAAAAAAAAATAGTCCACAGGAAAAGATCAGGTATAAACTGCGTTCATTAACACCTTCACTTCAAGATGTCTCCCTTAAACTCCATGGAGAGAGAGAGAGAGAGAGAGAGAGAGAGAGAGACGCCATCCTACTGAGGGGGTTCCTACTTCAATCTGGTGACGTGTATTTAGTTTATTTCTAGTACCATCAGGAATTTTTGTTAATCTAAGCGGGCACTTTTCAAACTCGAGGGATTAGATACAGCCTTCATTAACCCTCTTCTAACACAGCTTCTTCCTATCTTGAATAAATCGTCTGGTGGAAGCATGAACATAAAGCAAATCAAAGGACTGATGGGGTTAAACCTTGAAAATTAATACGTAAAAATATGAAAATAACTTAGATGATTATTGGTACAGAAAACGGAAAAATGTAGCCTCCTCCTCCACATCATTATCATCATTATTATTATTATCATCATCGTCATCATCATTATCATCACCATCATCATCTCGCCCATTAATTTCCACCTACGGATGAGCTGATATATGACGGAAAAATACAATCTCTCTCTCTCTCTCTCTCTCTCTCTCTCTCTCTCAGATGGGATGAGGTAGGGTCCAGAAGGCAGGGAGAGAAAAACAAGGCACTTAAAATGGAGAGAGAAAAAAAATCCGACTTGGCTGGCAGACCCGAGCACATTAATCGGGATAGGAGGGACTGGTCGGTGATTTCACGGGATGGCCGGGATTACCGGGGATTGCAGGAAAGGCGCCTGATCGTGAGGGTGATGGGGGGGTCAGGGATGGTGGGTGTCCGTTTTTGTGAACCTCTCTCCTACGCGTTGATATAGGTAAAACACACCTTGATACACACACACACACACCGTAAGGCTCCCATTAGTACGACAGAAAAATGGAGAGAGAGAGAGAGAGAGAGAGAGAGAGAGAGTTGCGGATCCAAGTTATAATATCCCAACAGACAAATCAATCACTGTTATGGAATCACGGAATAAAGCTGACGGAATGAATATTTACGTAAACCGATGAATAATATGAATGATGAATGGCTTTACAGAAACAGAGGCACGTGTAAACAGACAATGATACGGTTTATGTAAAATGGAGAGAGAGAGAGAGAGAGAGAGAGAGAGAGAAATGGTCAGATTGTATTCCACGGCGTATTCCTTCAGTATGTATTTAAGTGTGAATATTAGCGAACCCGTCATAATCCTAACGTCACCACGAAATAATTTTACCTCTTTAACACTGTTGTATATTAGCATTTTAGTCTTGTTACTTCCAACGACAATAGTAAAGTTTGGAGAGACCTCAAACTACTGTAGATCACTGTAGATCTTTAAGGTAGTGTTATTCATACATCATTTCACTTGTAGAGGTCCCCAAAATTACATAAAATTGAGTTCAGCTGAAGGAGTTTAAGCTTCGTTCCTTATCTTATCTCAAGACTTAAGTTCGTGGACAACTGGAAGCAGACTAAGGCATATATAACTCGTCTAATAAAAAAAAAAATCCTAGAAGTAAAAATTGCCCGATACAAGCACGAACAAAATACAGACAACACACTCGGGTTGCAGGACTAAGGTTATTTTGTAAGATATTTATGGCGACACCTGAAAACAAGGCTTAAACGAATTCCGACCCCTTTAGTTCGACAGTTCATTCCTAAGGTGAGTCCAATTGTCTGACGGTACCATGATGGAAATGGAAAAGACGTCATCGTATTCAACATATAAACGGCGATTTTTTTTCTTTTTGCCTCGTGACTTTAGTCAGCTTGTCTTCATCTGACGGTACTGGGCCACTCATGCAACTTTAATACTAGACGCGGCTGCCTGAAATTCGATGAACCCTTGTTATGATTTGGTTACTAGTCATAAAAATTCTCCGATCTCACAACAGAGGCCAGGAACCGAGCTGAAAGAGATTCGGGATTGTTGTCAGCTTAGACGGGCTATACAATTTCTTCCTGAGCTGGATACAATGGCTTAGTGGTAGGGAAAAAAAAGGCTTCATCGTAGTGAAAGGATTGTTCGGCACAAAGAAAATCGTTAAAGAAGATAGGGAAATTCACAAGCCCACGAGAATGGAGTCACTGGTGTCTTTTACCGCCTCTTCCTTCTCCAATTTTTCAAACCATACTATTATACACACATATACCTCAGTAAACTGTCCCTTCACGCTTTCCTTCAATTGTTCCACTGTACTTGTTGCTCTAATTATCACACATTTATATTCCGCACTCCAGTTGTTGTTATTGCATTTCCTAAAAGTTTAAATAAAAATGTTCTCCCGTGTGTTTCTATTTGTGTGTTTCCCTGCGATACTTGTTTTTTTATTTCACTCTGCCACGTAAACTGAATGCCAAAGTACTTATTAGGTAAACAAGTCCCTGAGAGAATATATTCCACTTCGAAGAAAAGAAAATAATGACTCGCTTACTATACTGTGCTAGTGCAACAAAATCAATTATATGGAGAAAAGTTAAACAGGTTTGTAAAGGCTCACTATATAAGTTTATTACAATCTGTACATATGTCTGTTAAAGTAAAGGAGGTATAAAGGATTTAGAGTTTCAAAAATTGAAAATCAAAATTTCGAAAAGACCGGCACCAACCTCCTATATGGCCCTACAATCACATAAAATGAGAAAATTCCAACAAATGGTTTCTGAGATACAACGTGGAAAGGACGTACGGACTGACGGATGGACAGATGACCTAACCTAAGATTCCACTGCGTGAGAAACGATGTGGTATAACAAATCATACTCTCACATGTCTACATATGTCTACACACACACACACACACACACACACACACACACACATATATATATATATATATATATATATATATACACATACATAAATTGACAAGCACACAGAAAATCACTCATATTCCGTGAGGATGTGAATATTGTGTTGTGCCATGATACACCGCTACACAGACGTGCATTGAAATCTATTAGCATCATCCGGTTTTACTAGAATTTTGTTTGAAGAGGATGACAGTGGTTGGAAAGGAATACCATTACCAACAGCACAATAACAACATGTATTAGAGAATAATTAGACTGCACAAACAGCGACAAAAGAAGTTATCACTCTAATCATGATCAAAACATATGGCCTACAGCGTAAACTGAAACCTGAAGTTATCAACAGATATACCGTCACCATCATCATCATCACATGATAATATTATTATATAATGAATAGTCTACTGTGATATAAACTGCGCAACCATGAAAAGAACCAATCAACAGGTATACGGTTTTTATTTTATCACTTGAAGTTAATACAATACTATAAACTGCAAATCCAGCAAATAGGAAAGTCATCATGATCATCATCAAACCTGAATATTATGAATATCATCATAAACCTTGGCAGTAATAAAACAGAGACTTCAGTTCAAGTACCTCATTATGATTTTACTCTTGCAATATCCTGGCCATTTTATTCAAATTAGTTTCTCGTCTACCTCTTTATTTATTTATTTTTGGAGCTCTCTGCACCCTAACCTCACCTCATCCTTCGGTGGGAAATGATGTATGGACGATGAAAATGATGACTAAGAAGACAAATTTCGATACTGGGGCAGAGACTTTACTTATTGCTCGTTCTCCTACACACACACACACACACACACACACACACACACACACACACAAAATCCCAAGAATAAATGCCAAAAATAAGTCATCATATTGAAATATTAACAAGAAAACTAATTAAAAGCTTGTTAACCCTGTAAATGAAAATCACATTTCACTTACCGATTCATGATCATTAAATTTAGAGCGAACAACAACGACCTATAACGAAAACATTTTGCGACATAAAACAGTCACCGACAAACATTAATCTGCCATCCCCTTTTCATTACTGAGGGGGAAGCTCATGAAAATCGCAAACTCGATGCATTGACCTATTAATTTCAAAGGGTCCCACGAACACACACACACACACACACCATCATCATCATCATCATCATCATCATCATCATCACGTTAGCCATTCACTCCGATGGTGTACTTTCCATGTTATTCCTGCAACTTCAAGACGATTTTAAGCTTACGAGCCCCAGGTAGAGTGGAGGGGTTAATGAAGACTGGATTTAAGCTTTCGCCCCTAATAATCTATCCCATTACCATCAAAATCGTCTGGAAATAGCAAGAATGAGGCAAATAATACGTAGTAGGTGTAGTATTATACAGCCTTCACTGATTCCCTTAACTTAGTCTCCCCAAAACTACCTCACAAGGTCTGGAGATAGCAAGAATAAAATAATGTTCTAAGGCGCAAAAAGGGCTGTAGCTAACCCTTCCTAATCCCAATAAAATCGTCTGAACATAATGCGTCCTAGGGTGAAAGTCGCAACCCTTCCAGCTCGAACTATCTATCATAATCCCTGTAAAATCGTCTGAAGATAGGAGGAATGCACTATATAACACATCCTCGTAGTGAAAGGGCCAGATCCAGCCCCCATTAATCGCCTTTGCTTCGACAGTCACCCCTAAATCGCATCAAATCATGTGTTCCGTAACAAGAAGTGAATTTATGTTGTCCTCGAGCGTTATGATTACCGTAACACTTCCACTTCGAAAAAACATATGCGAATCTCACCAAATCGTCTGGAGATAGCAAGAATAAACTAAGTCTGCCGTTAAACAAGGTCGTATCTAACCCTTCCAGTAAAAAAAAAATAATAATAATAATGAAATCATATGGATGGCAAAAATAAAAATATAAAAAAATGTAACAGGTAATGGAGAGGGTGTATCAATGTTCGAAAAAAGTATTCTTCTCGTAATCTAAATAAAAATCGCCTGGACAGAAAAAAAAAATAAAGGCAGTTGTAGTAGTAGTAGTAGTAGTAGTAGTATTAGTATTAGTAGTAGTCTAGTGGAAGTGGTAGTAAAATAACAATAATAATAATAATAAATAATAAATAATAATAATAATAATGATAATAAATAATAATAATAATAATAATAATAACCTCATGGTGAAAGGGCCCATCCGCTATTGTTAATCCGCGCATGACTAACAGCAAAATCTCACTGTTCCTTTTGATGATACCCGTGGCCTCTGTGGGATTTACCTTTCATGTTCATTAAAACATAAACATTTACCAACATTTACCGGGTGATGGTGAATTAGTTCTAACGGGGATTATACCTACCGACGCTGCAAATCCCATTCAGTACGATGACCTCCATTTTATCACGCTCTTGCTATTTCCAGACGATTTTATTAAGCCAGAAGGAGGTTTTTCGATGTCATAAGAAACTGCCGTACTGAAGGGGGGGGGGTTACTACGAGGGATATTACAGAAAACGGAATATAATCGTCAGGCGGTAGCACGAGTTAAAATAAAACAGACGTTTATCATTATTACTATCATCATCATCATAATTTTCCTTCAGAGTTTCATGTGAGCATATCCAACCATAAACACATCAGCTGCTTATACTATCCGTTCCTCCTTTGCCTGGCTAATTCCGTTCCCATTTTCTTCATTTGATCAAGTTCTTCTTCAATTACCTCATCTGCGTTTTCTCCATCCCTGAATCTTATTATCACTTCCCTTCAGTACTTTCACCCGAACCTTTCTCTCTCAATTCCATAGCTCTCATCTGCACCTTTCTCTCAGTGCCTTCACCTGACGTACCTCTTTCTCAACTCCTTCCCAGTTCCTTGATTTGATTACTTATTACATCAGCACCTTACTCTGAACTCTCTCTCCACTCTTTAATCATATTACTTTCCCCTCTCCTTCACCTCAAGTCCCTTTCAGTCTCACCTGCTTGGACTCACCCCATACAAAATGATGATGATGATGATAAGATTATGATGATGATGATGATGATTAACTTTTCTCACCTCTTTCATCTCAGTTTTTTTCCCTATCAATTTTCTTCATCTTATTTTCTTCTTCCTCAGTTCTGCCATCCAAACCATCTCATTTCCATTTTTCTCTACTTGCTTTGATCATAATCATTCTCATTAATTTTCTTTCCTTGCAGTTACTGTCATTTCCTTTCTCTGACTAATCTTTAACCAGTTACCTGTTTTTAAGTAACTTTCTTATAATTTTTTTGTGCTTGTATTCTATCGTTGTCCTCCTCTGCCTTGTACTGAACCAGTCATCCTTCTTTAGTATCTTCATAATTTTCTTTGCTTGTGTTCTCCATCATTTCCTTCCCCTGCCTTGTCTTGAACCATTCATCCTACTTTTAGCATCTTCTGAATATTCTTTGCTTGAGTTATCCATCATTTCCTTCTCCTGCCTTGTCTTTAACCGGCCATCATTCTCCTGCCATTACGCTAAGATTTACGACTTTACGCTGAACACTTAATTCAGGGGGTGTCCAACAAGTGGTGCATGGAGCCCCAGAAGGGGGTGTGGAAACAATTCCCAGGAGTACAGTTGTGTTTTATATCTTGCCAGCGTATTTGATCATCTATAATTTTGTATCTAGTTTAATAATCCATGATCGTATAACTAACTTTATCATTCTATTACGTCTGCCTTATAAATTATACATTACTTTGCCACGATCATCTGTAATCGTATATCTAACTTAATCATTCTATTACGCCTGTTCTTAACGATTATGCCTTACCTTGCCATGATCACCTATAGACCTACATCAATTTTTATTCTACCCGTATTACGTCTGCTATAAGCGATTACACACTACTTCCCCATGACCATCTCTAGTTCTGTATCTGATTTCATCACTGTTTCCATTACATCTGTTCTTGGCTATAAACTAAGTGATCATGGTTATAACTCTACATCCAGTTTTATCAGTCTGTTCCCATTACGCTTCCTCTAAATGAGTATACACGACTCTGCGTAATATCAAACGTTACCTCTTCTTTGGTAAACGAATATTCCAATAACTTTACTTAAAACTTATACATCTATTAATCATGGAACATATTATGAATCAAGAACAATAAATAATAATCTAAGTTCACATTCAAACCACGTAAGCCCAAGCCAGTGTGGTGTGGCTTATTTTTTTTTTTTTTTTTTTTTTTTTTTTTTAAGATGGGGGAAATGAGGTTTGGATACATTTGGCTAGGGAATGCAGAAGATAGTACACGTCAGACAATCCTGAGTTAAATCGTAAATTGATAGGCAAACCACTAGTGTCATTTGGAACACATATGGTCATTATACACGATTAGCCTGCATTCTACATTACGGGGTGCAGTTAGCAATGACACAGAGAGATCAGATATCAAGTTCTTCAGAAACGTCAAATACCAGGGCCTACTTTCCTGCCCAGTTAAAAGTTTTAAGTATATGGTCACTGCTGCACATTATCTACCCACCTATCTATCTGCTTACCTATTTATCTATCGGTCTATCTAGAGGCTTTCATCCACGAAAAAGTCGCCTCCATATAACTGTCTTACGCTATTACACTAGCCTCATCTCCAATTCACAGCACCCTCATTAATATTATACTAATTCACCGTATCCCCACCTCATCCTCGGTCTTCCCCTTCCGCTTCACATATGACGTTTTCATCACACGTCCATCAGTTACCTGAATACTGGGTAACCACAACAACATTATCGACAAACTCAGTAACACGATATTACCCGCGACCTCGTGTCCTTCATGCCAACTGAAAAGAGAAAAAAAATCCTGAACAAGAAAAAATTAAGTGACCAAGTTTTTGTGATGTGCATTTAGACTCTCTCTCTCTCTCTCTCTCTCTCTCTCTCTCTCTCTCTCCCCCTCTCGTATGACGTCAGTGATCGCCTATGCATGCGTCATATGTGCACTGAATAACCCAATTATAGACGGGGAATCAATTATGCTTATCAGTGAGGCATTAGGGATAGCTCTGAAAGGGTCTGAAAAATTACTCTCATCCATAAGATATTTTTTGACCCAAATTTTCTGCATCGTGATCACATGGAATAAGTTATGAGTGGTTTTAGGTGAAAGTGTCTGGAAAGTTAACCACCTATTTACGATATCTTTGGATCATATATTTTTGGAATTTCATCGAACTAGTTACGTTTTTGAATCACCCAATTACTCAAGGTCGTATAAAACCTCAAATTACGAGATGAAAAACAGCTTCTTTAAAATATGGTATTACCCTAAGGTGCTGACTTTACGTGGAAGAATTATTAAGCAAACAATAACTCCAAAATTTTTTATATTCATTCACTCAATTCATCAGGATCTTTCAACTCACTAGATAAATAAAACAGCTTACTTAAATAAGACTAATTAAAGGCGCTGAGTGTACGTAGAAAATTTATTTGGAGAGAAAGAAATCCATGCTTCTTCGATGTCGGTGAAGGGCTAAAAACTCTCCTTGTCTATTAACCTGGTCAGTCAAGCACATATAAGAAAAAGGACTAGCTCAAACTCACTCCATGACTGTGCGATTCATAATTTCCAAATGCGTGGTGGTCCAAACACATCGCTTCTTCTCCACTCCGCAGGACAATTTCTCGTGTGCTGGGGGAACGGCTTGGTCATTTATCCATATCCTGTTCCCAATATCACCCCCGCGCCCACACCAGTATACTGAGCCGTCCACGAAACACGTACAAAGGCAGAGAAGTGGGTTTCTTGTCAACACTATTTACGGACCACCCAGTACATGAATAACCCCTCAAATGCAACGGCGTTATTTTTCTTTTGATAATACCACCGCTGGCTTACCCCAGGAAAATAGCCCTCGTAGTGAAGGGGTCACAATCTCCACTGTTGTACTCTCTTAGGACAATTACGCTTTTTTTTTTTTTTTTTTTTTTTTCACAACAGATAATTTCATACAGCTTACTGGACACCTTAATTTACTTCATTTCTTTTCCCTTCATCTGATGATCTTTTCTCTCAGCTTAACCTTTGGACTGCCATTATTATATTTCCTTAATTCTCACTACTCCAAACGGAATATTCGGCAGAAGAACCCAACGAACACGAGTTTAAAAATAACCTTTAAAACATATTCATTGCTACCACATAACTTATTCTAGGTTACTTGACTATTTTATTCAGCATACTAAAACATTCCGTAGTCATCTAGTTATTTACTTCACTACGACGACGCCTTTTATATTCCTGCTACCTTCGTACGATTATCATCAGCTGAAGAGTGGCTTTACCAACTGGATGAGTTCGATAAAGTTTTCACTCCTCAAAACGAAATTCTTTTTCTGTACCTGACGGTAGCAAGAAAAAATTAGAAAGAACGTCATCTCCCCTTCTCTTCTCCCCATCCCATCTCTCCCCTTTTCTTCGTTTTTCTCCCATACTCTTCTCCCCTTTCCTTCACTTTTCTACTTCCTTGCTCTCCTCTCCTCCTCCTTCACCAATAAACTCTCTTCTTTTTCCCTCTTTCCCCTTCCGCCTCCCCTCCTCCTTCTCCCTCCATTATTTTTCCTTCCCTCCGCCCTCCCATTTTCCTTCCTTCTCTCCTCTTCCCGTCTGTCTCCAATCTCATTCTCTCCCCTCCTTCTCGCGTTCACTTCTCTCCCTCTCCCAACTTCAGTCATCCCTTTTACCCCGTTCCCCCCACCTTCTTTCTCCTCATCCTTCCATTCTTTTCCTTTTCCGTTCCCAGAGTCTCTCCCGCTCCTCTCCCTCTTCTCTCTCCTCTCTCCTATTCTGTCTCCTTCCCGGTACTTCCCTTCCCTTTCCGCCCACCATACTCACTCATTCCCCAACTCCCTTCCACCTCTCCCCCACATCATCATCTTTTCTCCTCCCCCATCCCTTTCTCCCTCCTTCTCCCCACTTCCCCTTCAATTTCCGTCCACAAAAGCCAATCCCCAAACTCCCTTCACTCCCCCTTCCCATTCTCTCCCCTTCCCCTAACTTCCCCTTCCCTTTCCGTCCATCCTCCCAACTTTCTGTAGCCGACCAACAACAAAAGTACAACGTGTCCATTAGCCACCAGCCTCCCAGACCAGACTACCCTTGTAATCAGACCCAGGTTGGTTGCAGTTCCTCACCCTATTTTCATCCACAGGTAATTCTATTTGGCTATGCTCAGAAACACCTGCTTTGGGGTATTAAGCTCGCGAAATTCTATCCTGATGTAGATTACTATGAGGATTTTTAAGAGTCCTGTTACAAAGCACATCATATATGTCATGAAATTCTCCCATGATACAGGATTCAGCAGATTTGGAATATATTCGCTAAGAGAAAATTATGTACACTAGTCTCGTGCAGAAATCGGCGTTTGTACGGAATATGTAATTACATTATACAATTAACTGTGTTCTCAAAGCCCTGCCGAATTTGTTTTACGTCATTTTAGGAAGAAAATTACTTCATAATTTTGTATGGCAAAATTTCATTCAATTTATTTATCCTTTTTACGGTACTCGGTAAGAAATTTAGAGGATACTGTCAGTTTTATAAGCCCAATTATTAACTCGGGGAAAAAATATAAAATCTACCGTCTGACATGACTGTTTGGCCTACGAACATGGCTACAGATTAACTCCAGACCGAGGATGTCGTTTTTCATTTTGTTCTAGCTAACATTCCGCTTACAACCCCTCACCCCTCCACCTTCGCCCCCAAATTGCGAAGGGCTTGGTGAGGGCTAAATCCAATCTCTCCAAAATGAAAAGTCTCTCCAACGTGAATAACATCGTCAGGAGAGAGCGTGAAGTAAATGAATGTGCCATTGTGGTGAGGGTGTAAACCTTTTCTATCACGTGACATTTGATGCTTCATTCTTGGTACTTTCAGGTGATTTTGTTCTGTTTTAGGAGACTTTAATATGCAAGAGTTAAATTATTATCCCCTTCAGTACGGGAGATTTTTTCTAAACTGTATAAAATTGTCGGAAATGGCACGAATAAAGTAGAAATTTGCGTCACCGGACCGGAGGGGTTAAATATGCCGCCTGCTCCTGCCACATAAATCAACGTTAGAAGTTACAGATTCCAGAGAGGGGAGTAAAAATACAAGAATAACAAGAAAAAAAACATGTTGCTTTTATGTACCATGCGTTCTGCGACCCCAGTAAAAAAAAAAAAAAAAAAAAAAAAAAATCCTCTAACGACTTCAGTAAGATGTGGTGTGGTGCAGCACAGACATCCTTCTGTGACGCATGTCCAGTCTCCAAAGCGAACTTTTTAAAAATCTAGATGGCGGCTCTAATGACAATGTAAGAATTTTACAACCTGAATACTAACTTGTATGAGCCCCTGCTTAACAATGCATTATCATCCTTCCTCCTAAACAGCTTAATTATCTCACATATCAACCTTTAAGCGCACATTATATTTACATGGAAGTATCCCAGTGATGATGACATTAACAGAATGTTGAAATGTCGGGCAGTAAACAGCAGCATTATGATCGTCACTACTTTGTGTTAAACTTTTTTTACGGAACATCCGCTTCTCCTGGAAAGAACCAGTTTCACATGTCCAAAGTCCTCTAAAAATTCCGATCATATGTAAAAATGACATAGCTCAGATGGAGTGACAGCAATGATGATGCACATTACCTTGATGACGACCTGTGTGTGTGTGTGTGTGTGTGTGTGTGTGTGTGTGTGTGTGTGTGTGTGTGTGTGTGTGTGTGTGTGTGTGTGTGTGTGTGTGTGTGTGTGTGTGTGTGTGTGTGTGTGTGTGTGTGTGTGTGTGTGTGTGTGCTCACAGCAATTTGTCAACTGTACCAACTGTATTTACATGACGTGCATATAGTTACATTACATGAATGAGAGAGAGAGAGAGAGAGAGAGAGAGAGAGAGAGAGAGAGAGAGAGAGAGCAATGCAGTGCCGTCATACATCACTTGCCCTGACAGGCGCGTGACACCTGTGCACGTGTCCTTCGTAAACACACCCACGCAAATCTATCCACAATGGCATCCCCCCCCCCATCTCTCTCTCTCTCTCTCTCTCTCTCTCTCTCTCTCTCTCTCTCTCTCTCTCACTTTTTTTCACATCCCACCTCTTCGCACTCACAACCTCTTACCCCCCTTCTCACCTTTCTCTGATAATGATATTTTCATACTCTGCACAATATTTACTTATGGTGCAGTCTCCTCACCCCCTTTCTGTCCAACTTTCTAATAGAAGAGTTAACCTTTTGTCGTCGAAAACTGCTAATTTACCTTTTATTCTGACACACCCTAGTAGGAATATTCAGATACGTAAAGAACAAACGCTGGCCAGTGGTCCTATTAAATGTCAACTTGCCTATTTCGCTACGCATCAAACTATTTAAACTTACATAAGATACATAACGCAGTGCTCAGATTTCAATATTATAGGTGTTTTTGCGTCACTGCTACCATGTTTCCCGTTTGGAAAAATACAGGCTAACTATGTACGGGAAGTGTATAAGAGATGCATTATCAACAAAGTGATGATGTCACCGTAGAAGTACTTTAGATGAAAAGCACGAAGTTATTTAATAAAAAAGGATAAAAGGCACCATCATCATCATCATCGCTATCATCCTCATCCTAACCCTATTCATATAATAGTTGGGATAGGTAGCAAATGAAAAAAAATTGGTGAGGAAAAAGCAAAAACACGAATCGCACAACTATATACTGTATATATATACAAACTACCAATGAAATAAATGCGCAAAACTATAACCAACTTTCGAAAAATGGACCACCACTCCCCTCACTCTCCTACCAAGCCTTCGAAATTCCCTGAGAACTATTGCCGCCAATTAAGAGGAAAGGATTTAAGTTTCACTACAAGTTTATGATCCTCCTTATTATCTCCCCCTCTCTACTTCGGGGAAACTTGAGCATATCTTATGGCGTAATTGGCGCTGGGGTAATTACGTGTGTGTGTGTGTGTGTGTGTGTGTGTGTGTGTGTGTGTGTGTGTGTGTGTGTGTGTGTGTGTGTGTGTGTGTGTGTGTGTGTGTGTGTTTTAAGTATATTCACATGTGCGCGAGTGAATGAAAACTTCAACTTTTGCAGGAGTCTACGCTAACATATGTGTATAATTCTGGTCATCGCGAATGTATGTATGCATATATGTATTTATGTATGACTCCCCCCACCTCCTGGACTGCAAAACTGACGGCAACACTATCATGACACAAAGGCAGCATCACAAAGGAAACACTAATAACACTCCCAGAAACTCGAGAACACCAAATATTAAAGATCTGTCACTATTTCTCGTACTTTCTTATGGTCGATGACGCGGAGATGCCCAACTCACCTTGATATGCGTCCCGAAGTTTTTTTTTTTTTTTTTTTTTTCCTGTTGACAATATAACTCCTTCAATCACTTTTTCCCGTCTACAACCATTTATAATTTTTTACTTTCAGAGGTCATATCAATTGTCAACTTACCTGTTTTGCTATGTATCAATCAATCAATCCGCCTACCTACTACGTACCTACCCATGGACGCACTTAGGCTACTTTATCACAACAATCGGAGGACTAATAGATGTAGACAAATGTAACCAACTTTTAATATGACCAAATAAATTTTCTCCCAGTACAATGACATCTCTTTGCTGTTCATTCTTACTGCTACCAGACGATTATATTTCATGTCAGTGCAACGTCCTAGCAGTGAAGGGACAATTCTTGACATTCTATGATGGACAAGTTTATCTCTGCCTGAATAATATCAACTGTAGATACTAAGAACAACTAACCGTAGTAAAGGGGTTAATCTCAGTTACCGAGTTCCCATTCTCCCTTTATTCCATTTTATTTTACACTGAAGTTTACATTCCCTCATTTACTAAGATTTGGAAACTAACTCCCTTTCCCTAAACCTTCTCGCCTTTAACACTTTCCCTTATTCTAATTACGAGCACCCTCATAACATCCCTCTCAAGTACAGCATAGCGCCTGGTGGTTTAGTGGTTAGAACGTCCCTATCGAAGTGAAGGCCTAGAGGTGGCTGGGGGTTTGCAATCACGTAATGCCATCAAGAAAAGTAGGCTGGTCAACTACCCTTAAAACTACTGGTCTACGTTGGCCTAGCCTCGCGTCCCTACACCTCGAAAGGGTAAAAATGGTCTTAGCTGTTACCGTTTTACCCTTTGAAGAGTCAACCCGTTCACCCTGAGTTCATTTTAATTTGTTACCGTCACACGATATTGTAAAACTTACGAAAAATTCTGGTTCTGAAAGGGGTGAAATTCCCACTAACCTCTTCAGTACCATGACCGTCTCTTTTAGTATTAGACTCTATAGTTTGTCCACCTTAACTTGGTGAAGATTTCGTCCTTTTGCAGCCTATTTCCGGTACCGTAGCTCAGTGGCAGAATAAGAGGTAGAATAGGGTAATATCTGACCCCTACAATCTTCCCATTACCTTTCCTTATTATTAGTAAAATATTGTAGTATTATTGTATTGTTATAGAGAATAAATCAAGAAGGAGGGAAGGCAATTTTAGGCCAAGTTAATGTGTTCAGAGCGTAGTTCCCCCCAGACTATCGTATTCAGTTTAAACGAGAGACCAGGTGGAGGGGAAATTATCACTTACTGTCCTCCTTACGGCGATTTTCCAACCTCATTCATCTTCAGAAAATTTCCTCCTCTCCTTTGTTAATAAACGCCAAAAATCATCACTGATCAAAAAGAATACCACCCTCCATTTTTTTACCGAATTAAATCCGGCCCTAATTTAAAGCACAGATCATTTGATTTTGTTACTCATGCCATTTAAAAGGCCAGCGATACACCAGGCGATAGGCGAGACTAAAACGAGACTTATCGCATCGGTCAGCCGAGGGGAGAGAACGAATAACACGCGAAAACCTATGGGAACAAAAAATGATATATACGGGGAATTTACAATAACTCCTGTATTTACCTGGGAAGTCTGAAAGTTACATACAGTACTTGGAGTTCTTGATATTTGAGATTATCTATATCTATCCACCTTTACCTATATCAGTATCTATTTACAGGATCTATCTATATACAGTATATATACATAGAGAGAGAGAGAGAGAGAGAGAGAGAGAGAGAGAGAGAGAGATCGGCGCCGATAAAACGAAACTCCATCCGTCCATCAGCCTAATCCTTCCCCTCACTGTTACCTACGGTGGAAAAAATCTAGAAACTGAATAGGAATACAGGAAAGCTGAAGAACAATCAGAGTGCCCAGTGAAATGGCCCACTCGTATTTTCGGTTCTACCTCAAGGGCCAAACGATGCACACAAATATATATATATATATATATATATATATATATATATATATATATATATATATATATATATATATATATATATATATATATATATATATATATATATATATATATATATATATATATATATATATATATATATATATATATATATATATATATATATATATATATATATATATATATATATATATATATATATATATATATATATATATATATATATATATATATATATATATATATTATAGAAGAGCCTTGACATGAATAGTCGCTCAAATATGTACTATGCACATTGTGCGCAAAAGCATCTGACACCACAGGCGATGGCTAATGCAAATCCTAGATGATTCTATCTCACGTCAATAAATCTGGTTTCATGAGGATGCCATATTTATCCCGTGTCTGACATTTCCTACTCAGTACTGCTATCACATGCATATTTGGATGTCAGATTAATCCCCTCGGAACATCACCAGCTATGTTGATCGTCTGGGATATCGCTGAACACATTCTGTACGATACTTTTAGAGCGACTGTACATCTCCATATCAATCCATGCATATCCTCTTATATTACAATTATATTTTCCTTCCACAGCTTCCATGCCTCGCTTATAACTCTGAGGCCATTCCCTATGCAAAGTTTCTTGAAGCCTTTGATCAGCAGACTTCCTTACCCCACAGCTACTAAGAATCTCTATATTTCTAATTATATCTAGCCAATGTAAATTTCCATTTTTATCGCTTTCGCTCTTGAGGTTTTTAAACTCGTGCCGCTGAGAAGCAGCACAACCATACGTTGATGTAATAATATACATGTATGTCGGCCAAGTCATAATGCAGCTTTTGTATTCAGACCTCTAATCCGCATCGAGGCCTTCACAACACCAACAGTTACAACAATATCCAACGCAGTCAATCATTGCAGTAAACCGAAGTTCGGTAGAGTAATATTAAAAATCAGTGCCGAGTTAGTCAGTGCACATGTAAAGAAATTCACTGCAACTATAGACATTCACCGCTGCAAAGACGAAATATAATATAGCTGTAATGATATTTAATACCGCTGCCACGAAATCCACTGCAGCTCTACAGAAATTGATTATGATTAAAAAGAAGATATGGACGTTTGGAGGTTTTGAGGTTTTTAACGTTTAGCCGGGATGAAGGATCTGTGGATGTGTGCTACGTGTAGGTTCGAATTCTGAAGGGGCACCAGAGGAGTAAGCCGATCATCCACATTTATCTTAACTACGATGACGCTGTTTATATTCTCTCTCTTGACCCCGCCAATGGGTTATACTCAGCCTAAGGAATACCTATTGAAGTGGAGGGGTTACGGGATCACGCTCATCGTCCTGAATACATAAAGTCCTTCCAGATTTAGTAAAACGCTTTGTAATAAGACACCGTTTTGACTGGGATCGAGAGTCCTGGACTACACGGGCCTAGCACCAAGCTCCTACACTTCACAAGGGTATTATGGAACTCAATGTTATCCATTTTTTAGATAATGTTAATAAATATAACTATGGAAAATGCATCCCACTATGACAGCCAATGTACACGAATAAATAAATAAACGGTATGATGAAAGAAAGCCAGGCGTTAAGATACAGCCATTTCAAGATACATATACACATCTGAACGAGTGAGGGTCATTTGCAGGGGAAGGGACACGAGGAGAAAACTGTTCCAGGATTGAGCTGTTCTGTACATGAAAGGCCCATTCAGTACGACGACGTCTTAGTTAATTCCTAGTTCGATGACATGTTTTGTTAGTCAATTTTGTCAAAGTCAGAGGATGTTACTCAGATCCAACGATACGGCTGGGAATGCGGGGGATCAGAAACAAACTCCAATAAACTCATTCTCGGAAGTCCCCAATAAGCTGAAGAAAATCGTAAGGTGGCTGGGAGGGAAGAGCTTAAAAAAAAGGGGGGGGGGGAGGGAATTATCATTGTGAAGGGGTTAACTCTTGCATCAGTCGAGGAGGGGGAGGAAACAGAAAAGCGGAGAGTGTGTGAATAGGCGGCTGCAGAGTGAATTGGTATTAAAAAAATAAATAAATAAATAAATAAATGAAATAAAATCCTATTCATATCAAACTAATTCACCTTTTATGAAGCCGAGCTAAAACAAGACCGCTCTCTTTATATAACGAAATCTCGACATTATGCAATTTTCAACAAAGATGCAATGGAACTCTACACCAGCGCTCCTAACTCACACTGGCAATGAAATTCGTGTAGCAAACAACAGTGCTAGCCATGCAACGAAATTCACCGAGTCTCCAAAATCAATGGTCAATCGCCAAAATTCAACAAGTATGCAAGGAACTTTCAGAAATGCAACGAAATTCGAAAAGTATGCAAGAATAACAGAATGAAAAGTTGCAACATAATTCACCCAGTATGCAGCAGAATTACGGCCATGCAGCGTAATTTTATCAGATCATGAAATTCAGAGCAAAATCTAGCCATTCTGCGAAATTAAGTATGTAACAAATTTCGAATCATGGAACGAAACTCAATCCCAATGTACTGCAGTTGAGAGAGAGAGAGAGAGAGAGAGAGAGAGAGAGAGAGAGAGAACATCCATCCATCAACCCAATCAACAACAACAAAGTCTAGGTGGATAAATATATTCACAACAAAATTCCCACACACCGCTTCCAATCGAAGTTCACCCCGCCGTATGTGTACACCGAAGTTTTAGTTAAGACTGCTTGCAGGTCGGGGGAGGGTGTTGTACAAGCTGGTCTGTTCTCTGTACGATGTTCTGGTGGTGGTGGTGGTGGTGGTGGTGGTGGTGGTGGTGGTGGGGAGAGAGGGTGGTGGTGTGGGTTAGGGTGAACATATGCCAGAGACTGTTATTAGTTGCTCTTCAAACCGATGACGTATTTAGTATTTCATTCTTGCTGTCCCAGGTGACATAATTAGGGTTAGATGAAATCTCCCGAACAGGAGGGGTTAGAACACCCTCCATTAATCCCTTCACTACAAATCGTCTCAACTTCAATCAGATGACGTCTTTGACTTTATTCAGCTTTTGGGACACCTGTAATGAGTGAGTAAATGAAGGCCATATCTAACCTCTCCAAACAGAAAAGTCTCTCCTAATCTCAACAAAATCGTCTTGTAACTGGAACAAAATGAAAAAACGTCACCGGTGATAAAAATGTGTCATCGAGAAGGGGGTTAAATGCGTTACTGGGAAGAAGGTATGGGGTTAAAGGTGTTCTGTTCTTTCCCCAATATTCTGAAGGAGGGGGTTCGTTACTGGGTGTTATGCAAGCAGTTCTGTTCTCTCTGCGCTATTCTGGCCGCGGCGGAAGGGCTGACCACATGTCTGATGGGGTCTGTTTGTTATTCCCAGGTAACACATACCACTGACAAGGGATTCGGGGGCGACGGAAGAGAAATGAAATATCTACAATAACAGCGATAGAGGTGTGTGTGTGTGTGTGTGTGTGTGTGTGTGTGTGTGTGTGTGTGTGTGTGTGTGTGTGTGTGTGTGTGTGTGTGTGTGTGTGTGTGTGTGTGTGTGTGTGTGTGTGTGTGTGTGTGTGTGTGTGATAGAGAGAGAGAGAGAGAGAGAGAGAGAGAGAGAGAGAGAGAGAGAGAGAGAGAGAGAGAGACTGACGTGTTGTGATGTCAGTGTTGCGCAATTTCTCGCTGTTAGATTTATGGTGGAATATTGTGGTAGTGTAACCCGCCGTGTTATTCCGTGTTCAACAACGCCGCGTTCCTTGTATATCACCGTGTTACATCACCGCGTTCCCTGCCTTTCACCCTGTTCTCGCGAAGTAGCAAATGGACACAGGAGCCTAGCGTACAAGGAAAATGGAAACTGCTAAAAACACATATTGCTCCAGTAAGGGTGGATGGTAAGAAAATTAATGATTGCCGATTTCTAGTGGGCTTAGGTGGCTCCCTCGAACAATTCTAAACATTTCTAACTTTCTCTTTACATAATCGTGGAAATAGGAAAAAAGTTGTCCTTTCCAGAGAACACTGAATTCAAGAACCAAAATCAAGGTCTATTCATTTGTAGATTCTTGGACGTATCGCATTTAAAACACTTCTTGCATCACTAGACAGTATAATAAATTGAGGAATACAGCTCCAGAGATGACTAGATGAATATATGATGGACTTAAGAGCATCGGTTTACTGTTTCATTAGGAACTTCATCAGTAAATGAGTGAGAGCGCTGCTCGGCGGGTGCTGAGTGCTTGGCGTGATGTGGGAAGGATGCATGCAAAGAGTTCAAAGGAGAAGCAACCACTAAAACAGCGATAGTAGAGGAAGACAGGGGCAACATTGTGGCGAAATTGTCTAAGTATCTACATCAAATGGATACAAAAATTACCAAGGTCCCATAAACGGAAATAAATAGTAAGGAGGAGAATGGTAGGGCGCCTCCTATACCCACGAGGACGAGGCCCTTTGTCCCCATTGTTTCCTGCTGTGGTCGGCGGTATTCACAATGCGGTATAATCCACAGTTTTTCGGGGTTTATTGAGCTTTCATCATGAACTAAATAAGATCAACACTGGTTAATTCATGTCCTTGGCGTATTTTTGCACAAACATTATGAACCACAAAATACATGCATGAAATTTATATGACCTGAAATCTACACAAACTGAATCAAGAAAAATAACATAATCATAATGAGATCAAAGTAATTTCAGCATAAACATTATAAACTAGAAAATATAACTCGTATTTAGATGAATATTTATAAAAGCAATATATACATGTACTATCACGAACATTGTAATTTGTGTACAGTTCGAAACACACAGCTAAACTCTTCACCACAATGACGTCCTTTTTTTTTTTTATGTTATTCTTGCTATCTCTGGACAGCCAGGTGGTTTAGACGTTTAAGTCGTTCTGAGTGGATGTGACTGGTAATATAATCCAAAGAAGGTTTATTGCTCAAGTAATCCCATTCACGGACAAGAGACTAATTACCCATGCTTGTATTGTCTGGTTTTGCCTCGGGACCATATGCGCCTAATTTCGGGAGTACAAAACTTGATGATAGATGGATAAATGGCTATCTCCAGACGACTTAATTTAGCTCTGGAGAGGTTTCAATTTGGAGGGTTTAAAAATGGTCTTCATTAACCTCTTCGCTTCAAGGTGGGTTTTCTAAACAAAATAAAATGGCGTGATGTTAACAAGAACAAAGCGAAGAAGACGAATTCGGGCTAAAGGAGTGACATACAGCTTCTGGTATGTAACAGATAAACACAATCAGGCCAATGGACATCTCCCCGCCTAATTAGTGTCCGATCACCGTACGTATTAGCCATCAATCATTATCGTAACCCTACATCCAAAGGTTAGAAATGAGATGACTAAGCTCCAATGAACCTCGGAAAAGTCCAGAAAACAAGGACAAATTTTGAAAGTACGTACTGAAATGGACCTCACATCCATTTACTTATATTTCATGTCATTAGCACTCCATACACACTGTAATGGGAGTATCCAGCCATACTATTATTTCCATTTGATCATCTTGCTGCGAGTTAAACGGTTCAAATCGGTCTCCTTTTATCGTTTACTCCTAGTACTCCCAAACAACTTCATTAAACTCAAAAGTGTCCTCTTCTCTTAAAAAAAAATAAATAAATAAATAAATAACACTCGGGAACAATGCCATGAATAACAGTGCAAAAGAAAACATATTACTTTTATTCAACCATTTTTCTTTTTTTTGGACGTCTGTATCACTTCAGGTTCTAGTCACCAGCACAGATAAATTCTTCACTACGATGGCGATTTTGATAGTCTATTTCCCTAACGAGAGAATTATCGCTGTGAAGGGTTTATATGTAACCTCTAATACCCATCAGTTCAATTACTTTATGTTACTCTTGCTAAACCCCTAACCTCCGAGAACCCTCATCAAATCCGTGTGTGTGTGTGTGTGTGTGTGTGTGTGTGTGTACTTGTCTTCGTTAACCATTCATGGGACAACGCAAGAGATCAGACCCGACCCAATCCACCTCTTTCTCTAATTCTCCGGATGATCGACAGTTAGTCTTCCCCCCTCCCCATCTCTCTCTCTCTCTCATCCAATTTGCCAGTTTTCGATTAGGGATATCATTGAGTAAACACACACACACACACACACGAACGCACGCCTCTCTCTCTCTCTCTCTCTTTCGTGGCTTTTTTATATTTCCTCAGGTAAGCTGGAGCATAGGTGTACCGCGTAAACATGTCTTTCAGTCTTTAAAAAAAAAATCACGTCTGTTTCATTACAATACGGCTATTTTTAAACGACTGATTGCAATTAAGAAGGTTCTCTGGTAGGAAAGAGGGCAATTAGGGATATAAATTACCCAATCGGTCCGAGACGTGTACCCTAAAATCAATATTATCATCTGGAGGTGTTTAAAATAATGGCAATATAAAAATAGGGACGAGAGCGAACAGGAAGGGTAAAAACAGCAATTGTACAGACCATTATTAAAAAGAACAGCGAATACAGTATTCTTATTTTAGGGTCAAACATAAGAACGGCTTGCCTATGCTACAAAAACTTAGTTCGTTTATGTTTTGCTGCCATATATTTCCGATCAGTGACGATCAACTGTTCATCCCCAATATAACTGCCAACATCAGGGAGGGGATGAGGAGTAGAAAAAACAAGATAATGATGGCAACGGATTTAACAACAGAACATTATTATACTACGGAACCAACTAATACTAAAGGGAAAAATAGGATAAAAAGATTCACTAAAAAAAAGACGATCAATGCAAAAAATTACCTCAAGAACTGATATGTGCAAAACAGAGATAACAGGGTCCAGAATTCTTCGTACCAAAAGTTGGCAGGGAAGGGGAACAAGAAAATGGAACTCTTGAAAAATATTTGGTTCCAGCTTCGAGACGCCTGCCTTTATAATTAGCCCGGTTCTCAGAATTCAGCTCTATCCTTTGTTTTGTGTGTGTGTGTGTGTGTGTGTGTGTGTGTGTGTGTGTGTGTGTGTGTGTGTGTGTGTGTGTGTGTGTGTGTGTGTGTGTGTGTGTGTGTGTGTGTGTGTGTGTGTGTGTGTGTGTGAGAGAGAGAGAGAGAGAGAGAGAGAGAGAGAGAGAGAGATGAATAACTATAAAAAAATCGAGTTATACCATCATTTGTTTTTCCAATACTGATCCACCAAAAACTAACCTAACCTCTGGCTTTATTGTTTTCATCACAACTTACTCAAAACAAGGATGAAAGGTGAATCTCCACGCGTCTATTATTTCCACACTCTTTTCCTGCTATTTGGGGAAGAAGTTTCGTGCAGAGTTTGGTCATGGGCGCGCTCCACTACTTCGTGTGTGTGTGTGTGTGTGTGTGTGTGTGTGTGTGTGTGTGTGTGTGTGTGTGTGTGTGTGTGTGTGTGTGTGTGTGTGTGTGTGTGTGTGTGTGTGTGTGTGTGTGAGAGAGAGAGAGAGAGAGAGAGAGTCCATTATTATCATTCCTTCCTCCCCAGCTCAAACAAACCAGGGACCTCAGAGCTCTCACGTGATTGGCTGCTTGTGACTGCTCAAACTAGGTCACCCCTTTTCTGACTGAGGGTCAAACACGCGCAGAAAAGGCGAATGGAAAATGTCCCACCATCGTCACTGGTTAACCCTTTCAGCACAATGGGGTCATTTTTTATTTTTTTTTTTTACCTCTGGCAACAAAGTTGGAGGAGGTTGTGTATTCACCTATGTTTGTTTGTCCACACGATATCTTCAATTATCTCAATGAATTTCAATGAAATTTTGTGGAACGGTGGGCCATGGGCCAAAAAAGAATTGATTAAATTTTGGGGAGGATCCGTCTCCTATGAATTCCACACAATACCTCCACGGATCCGTGTCCTTTTTAATAGCGATGGCATTGGCGGAGATATGCGCTCTCAATGTGCTTTCTAACTTATTGTGTTCTTGTTGCAACCTGATTATACAAATTCAGTTTACAAAAGACCTCTGTTATTGAAGGGATTATTGAAGGCTACCTAACATATGAACTAACGTTCGGAAATTCTCTCGTTAACCTGAAGAAAATCGTCTTAAGGTAGCAAAGTGAAAATTAATCGGGATCAAAGGAGTAACACATAATAATAATAATAATAATAATAATAATAATAATAATAATACCACCACCCCATCAAGTAGTCAGATACCACATTGCTCCCGGGAGAGATCATCACCATCACCCCACTTCTTTCCCCCCCTTAAGTTGGGGTTACCACAATCCACAATACTGACCGATATGTGTCGATAAAATGATCATATAAGCTCCGTCTGTTTCTTGGGAAGTGCTAAATGCGTTTATTAATTAAGTTTCCCTTAGTTCATCTTCGTTACGCATCCTAGCATGACACTACTAAACATAACAAACCTTTTTCCTAAGATTTTTTTTACAATAAACCTTTTTCCCAAGATTTCTTCTCTCTCTCTCTCTCTTTCTCTCTCTCTCTCTCTCTCTCTCTCTCTCTCTCTCTCTCTCTCCTGTGTATAATAAATAGAGAGAGAGAGAGAGAGAGAGAGAGAGAGAATGGTATAGACAGATAAAGACATATATAGGTATAGATAGACAGACAGACAGACACGAATAAAGCTATACTTCCTCATTCATTCTTTTACACATGATTACTGAACTTAAGGACTTTAGTCTGATAAGGGAATGAATAAATGTATATACTCCGTACATAAAATACCGTCAATATAATATCCTGCCTCGAACTGAAAGCCACAACTATTACTGCAAAGGAGAAACAACATTAAAAATCATAATTACTCAGACCGATTTTTAAGAAACTATAATTGCACGGGTAATTCAATTCGCACTCCACAAGAAATTTCAGAAATCTAATTGGTTCCGAATTTCACAAGCTCTTAATCTGTCAGCCTCTGCCCAATTAACAGACCATTTTTTTTTCTTTCGCTGGCCATAAAATTTAATATTCAACCAGCAAAAATGTAATTAAGAAAGAATTTGTGCCTGACACCTTTTAGCATGATTCTCTCTCTCTCTCTCTCTCCAAAACTGACTAATATCCTTCTTCCTCAGCCCCCTTAACATATGCGGTAAACCTTACTCTCACTTCTACTTACGCTCCTGATTCTCTCTCTCTCTCTCTCTCTCTCTCTCTCTCTCTCTCCCTATGTATGTATGTATGTATCTATCTTTTCAGTCTCCTGATTTCTTTCACTTCAGCCGTTCTGTATAGGTTGCAGATTCCATCAAATAAGGTTTAAATGGCCAGAAAACAGAAAAATGACAGCCTTCTATCAGCGTTTCTCTCTCTCTCTCTCTCTCTCTCTCTCTCTCTCTCTCTCGTATCATCCCCGGCTCAACGTAACGGGCCACAGGCAAGAGTCGGCAACTTTGTAATTAGGTGCGAATTACTCTCCATTTCAGAGCTGCCACGCACAATTAATTAAATTACCAGCCGCCTCTACCTCCTGGTGTGGACACCGAGAAAGAAGAGGGGCAAGAAGCCAGAGGTGACGCAGGAGGAGGACAGGGAGGCAGGTAGGAGAGGTTGGGAGGAGGTAGGAGAGAGGAGAGAGGGAGGGACGAAGGTAGGAGAGGTTGGAAGATGGTAGGAATGGCAATTAGGCAGCAGACGGGGAGTGAGGAGAGAATATGAGGAGTCCAAGATGCGAAGAAGAGGAAGGGAGGAAGAAGAGATGGAGGGAGTCAAGGGTGAGGCTGAAACAAGTAGGAGAGACAGGGGAGGAGGGGAGAAAGAGGCAGGAGGGGATGGAGGGAGGGTGGAAGTGGTAGATGACGTTGGAAGGGGGGCTAGGGAGGTGGGGAGGAAGGCAGGAGAGGTAGGATGGAAGGCAGAAGTGTGGAAGAAGGTAAGAGAGGTATGGAGGAGGGTAGGAGAGGCAGGGAGGAAGTTGAAGGGAGGGAGGAGAGACAAGGATGAGATAGCGAAGGATGAGCGACAAAGATAAGGCAGTCGGGAAGGGAGTTTGGAGAGACAGAGACGAAACAGGAAGGGAGGGAGTGTGAGGAGACAGGAAAGGCGGAAGGTAGGAGAGACATCGAGGAAAGGCGGAAGGTAGGAGAGACATCGAGGGAGGGAGGCAGGAGAGAAAGCTAGGTAAAAGAGTTAGGGAGGAGGCACCATGGAGGGACGGGGAAGAAGAAGAAGAAAGAGGGTGCGAAGGGGAGCAGCGGGAGAGCGAGAAGAGAAAGGAGCGGGGGAGGAGGGACGGAGAAGAGATGAGCTGGAGGGAGGCAAGCAGGGAGGAAAAGGGAGGTAGGAGAAGGCAGGAAAAAGAGATGCAGGGGAACGGAAGAAAGAGAGGGAGGCAAGAGAAGGGAGGAAGTGGAGGGGCAAGCAGGTGACGAGACAGGCATAGAGGAAGAGGAACGAGGCCAAAAGGAGGAGACAGGGATGAGATAGGGAGGGAAAGAGGAAGAAGAGGTAAGAGGGAAAAGGGTATGGAATAGGGAAAAGGGCAGGGCAATCAGAAAGGAAATAACAAAGGGGCAGAAATGCAGCAGAGGGAAGGCAACAAAAAGTCACGAAGGAATTATAATGGATGGAAGGAGGAGGCAGGGAAAGGTAAGCTGGGAGATAAAGTGAAGGACGAAAGAAAGATGAGAAATGCGGTAAGTTAAAGCAAGGAAAAAAAGGAAAAAGACAGGAATGACAAGGAAATGACGGGAATGAAGTAGCTATGGAGGATAGCGACGTAGAGACGAGGCAGGGTGTGGGAATGAAGCAAGAGGGAAGACGACAAAAGGAAGCATATAGGATAAGGTAGAGGCAAAGAGTGTATGAAGAAGGCAGGGAGCAGAAGGACTGACGCTGGGAGGAAGCAGGAAGGAGGTGGCAGACGAGAGACGAAGAATACGACGAGAGGAAGCAGGATGGAGGGAGATACGTCAAAAAAGAAACAGGAGGGACACAGGAAAAAAGAACGATAGAGTATGGAGGAAGGAAGAAAGTAGGGAGGGACTCACCGAGGGAGGGAGGTATGTGGCGGGATTAAGGAAAAGGAGACGGGAACATGGCAAGAGGAAGGAAGAGAGGGTGAAAAGAAGGAAACATAATGGAAAAATGATAAAGCCACCGACAAAGTAAGGAGTTATAAGTAGAGGAATGAAAAAAGTAGAGATGCTTGAAAGTACGTGGGGGCAGCATGGATGGAGGAGGTAGGAA
Source organism: Coenobita brevimanus (assembly GCF_032717465.1). Taxonomy (NCBI): domain Eukaryota; kingdom Metazoa; phylum Arthropoda; class Malacostraca; order Decapoda; family Coenobitidae; genus Coenobita; species Coenobita brevimanus. The sequence continues at coordinate 39,902,949 of NC_137063.1, forward strand.
AATGGACTGGAGGAGGTAGAAAAATGGGAGGGGGGAAGGACGATGATGGGATGGAGGAGGTAGGAAGATGGGAAGGGAAGCTGGGAAGATGGAAAGAGGGAGGTAGAAAAATGGGAAGGGGGATACAGGAAGATCTGATGGGAAGCTAGGAAGCTGGGAAGGGGGAGGTTGGATGATGGGAAAGGGGATTAGGAAGAAGGGATGCAAGAAGTAGGAAAAGGGGAAGGGGGAGACATGAAAAAGGGAAGGGGAGGCATGAAGTAAGGAAGGGAAAGCTAGAATAAAAGTCGGATGGAGGCAGGAGGAAGAGAAGCGGGGAATTATAAGGAGGGAACAAAGTGAAGGAAGGACGAAGATAAGAAGGGAGGCAGGAAAAAGAGAAACCAAGAATTATAGGGAGGGAAAAAGTGAAGGAAGGACGATAAGGAGGATTGGGAGGGAAGGGAGGGACGAAGCAGGGTGAAGGAAAAGGAGAATAAAGCAAGCAGGAAGAATCATGAAAAAGGAAACCGGTAAAATTGCAGGATGGAAAAAGAGGCACCAAAGTAAAAGGATGGAAGAAGAGGTGGTAGGTTAAGCAAATAAGAACGGAGCAGGCCCAGCGATGAAAACTTAAGAAGGCAGTAAGAATGAAGAAAATTAAAAAAAAGGTAGACGCCTGAATGAAGAAAAAACGACAAAGTAAACACAGGATGGAAGAAAGTACTAATTATCAAGAGATGGGAAGGGAATAAAAACTCTGGAGGTAAACGGGGGAGTCAGAGAGGCAAGACGAAAGGGATGATGAAGGGTGAAGACAAACATGGATTCTGAAACACGCACAGCACAATTTACGAGAAAGAATGTAGGAATCAAGGGAGGAGGAAAGGAGAGAAGAAGGGAACAGGTAAAAATAAAGCAGTCAGGGTGGAAGGACAGAGAGAAGGCAGGAATAAGTAGAGAATATCGAGACAAAATGAAAGAATAAAAAAGTTGGAGGCAAAAGAAGGGTCACGGAAAGGGGAAGGAGGGATGGAAGGAGGGGGAAGGATACGGTAGGAATGATAAAGAAAAGCAAGGCAAAACTCGAGTCAGGCTTGAAGAAAGGAAAGAACGGGAAGGAGGCTGGAAGGAACGGGAAGGAAGCTGGATGAATAAAGGGAAGGAAGGGGAGAAGGAAGAATCAAGACGGATGGAAGTAAAAAGAGGTGTCAGTGAAGAGGAAAGGAAATATGAGATAGAAAGGACGAAGGAAGAGAGGGGAAGGAGACGGGAGTATGGATGAAAGAGCAAGAGACGGAAGGAAGAAACGAGGGAGGGAGGAGGCAAAAAGAGGAGTCATGGAGGAAAGAAGGAGGAAAGGAAGGAGATGGGAGGGACAAGACAGCTGTGACTCATAGCTTAACGAGGCAATTTATCACCTTTGAATTATGGTTGACTTAAAGCACACGCGGAGGTAGGAGGAGGAAAGGTAAGAGGTGGGGGACCTTATGACCTAGATAACTGGGATTAATTACCTGATATTTAACCTGTTGCTAGTACCGTCAGACGATTTCATTCAGCTAAGGGTACAGGAGGCTAAGTGTTAATTATGGCTCACCTTATGACTCTTACCTGGCGACTGGCATTACTAATTCTCTACTTATATTTATCAAGAATTATGTTACCGTCAGATGATTTTATTCAGCTGAGAGTGAATTATAGGAGTCTGACTGAATGAGAGCACATGGTGAGGAGAGAGAGAGAGAGAGAGAGAGAGAGAGAATATGTGGAGGAAGGGGTTAATTTTAAGACCCCTAACCTGGCAACTGGGATTAACTAGAACACAACTTACAGACTGTGTAACTCCTTGAAACAGATGATGGGTTTAAGTGCTTTATTCACGGGTTTATTCTTGCTACTTACAGACAATGGAAAGAGGAGAGAGATGGATGCGATAAGAAAGATAAAGGAGAGGAAGACAAAATCAGAGTCAAAACTGAAGGAAGGAAGACAGGAAGGAGGGAACGGGAAGAAGACTGGAGGAATAAAGGAAAGGAAGAGAAAGGAGACGGGGAAGGAGAGAGAAGGCAGTAAGGATGGACGTAAAAAGGGGAGTGAGTCAAGAAGTAAGGATGGAAGAGATGGGAAGGAGATTGGAAGTAGGAAGAGAGGGGAAGGAGACGAGAGAAAGGATGAAAGAGGAGACGGGAGGAAGAAATGACGATGGGTTATTGTTGTGAAAAGTCAACAGAAACTATAACAATAATATCCCTAGTTCAAAATTTCTTCTAGATGACAAAAAAAAAATCGCCTGTATGCAACAACAAAGAAATACACATCATCGGACTGAAGAGGTTAAAAGCGCCCTTATACCCGGGATTAATTATAAGCTATTTAAAGACAGGCTGTTCAAAGGAAGGTTATTTCAGGAGGTTTATGGCATTATTTTTAGCACCTCTTATTTCCACAAGTCTTCCTCTGAGGTGAGTATAAGTGCCTGGGAGTAGTAATAATAAGATATGAATGGAAGTCATAGCACCGTAAATGAAATAAAAATAGGCGTCACAGCCCTCTGAATAAAACAACTGACAACACAACACCACAAATGAAATAAAAGAAGACGTCACAACACCGTGAATGAAATAAGAATAGACGTCACAATACCTGGATTAAAATAAAATCTGATGTCACTGCACCATAATTAAAATAAAAAGACGTCACAGCACCAAACGAAATAAATGAAATAAACTAAAAACCGCCGTCGAAGCACCATCAGTAAGATAACAGACGTCAGAGCACCACGAATAAATCAAATCATCCTACAGCTAAAGTGGTTCTTGGAGATAGTTACCCCTTCTTTTCGCGAGGCCTCCCTCAGGCAGAATAAATTTATTTGATGGTACCGGTAGTAGACAAAATAAAGAATAAGAACGTCACAGCACTAAGCAGATTGACGTAAATTGCTGTTAACCCTTCCATTACGTGGGGTCTCCCGTCAGCTGTATAAAATCGTCGGGGGGCCGGAGGAACAAAACAGAACAAAATATAAACAGATGCAACTGCACAGAAGCGATTAATGGACAGCCTCTAAACCCTTCACAACGACGTCTCCCACAACCCAAAAAAAATGAATAAAAAATAGGTAAATAAAATAATGCAATAAAAAAGACGTTAGAGCACTGAAGTAGCTGTGGATACTGAAAACTTGCTGCTTGTCCCTTTCCTACGAGACGTCTCCACTACGATGAATAAAATTACCTGGCTGTAACAAGAATACGCTGAAACGTCTAGCGGTGGCAAGGACCAGCTACGTACTGAAAAGGTATATAATTTATTGCAGATACTGACACAGTATATATATATATATATATATATATATATATATATATATATATATATATATATATATATATATATATATATATATATATATATATATGGGATGATTTCATCCCATCGCAGTGATGGGATGAAATCAGAATGCACGGGCGTAAACAAACCCTGTAATTACTGAAGGTCATTAATTTTATGGATCAGCTGCGAGGTTTAGATGTAATTTCTCTGCATGCCACGTTACTGAGTGCATCCATGGCAGCCAGATGAAATCCAGCACGCATTACTTTCATGATGGGATTCACAGGTTACTGGCAGGACTCATGTGGGTTTATATACAGCTACACGTCCTCAGTTTTGTCCCCTTCAGTATGATGATGTCTTGGATGTTGGACTGTTTCTACCACCATATCGTTTTATTCTGTGTAGGGAAGATTATAATCTGAGGGGTTATGTGGATGTGATTGTAACTGTTAAGAGCCTTAATTTTATATGATTTGGCCATGTGAAGAGGCTGGAGACTGAGAGATTCACTTGGAGAATGTAAGTGGCTCTGGTGGAGGGAAAGAGGGAAAGGGTGAGACCAAGGATGAGAAGGATGGAGTGGAAAGATACTGTATATGAGAAGGTGTGTGAGAGGTGGAGGCGGGCAACCAAAAGGCAGAAAACTGGGAACGTGGAGACGATCTGTTTCGGACCTTAACAGGACTACGGCGTCTAGCTATAACTAAACAGATATATAAAGAAGATTTTGCACGAAGGTGTTCAAAAAGTAGCTTGCTGTAAAGGCCTTGGATCACTACTAGTGTATATAAAAACATTACAACAATGTGAAAATTCAACACTATTTTTAAGCATATAAAATTACAGTTCATTACATATTTGAACTGTAGTCCCTTATTTCAAAATATAACATTTATCACCCATTAGTAAATAACCAGATAAAAATCAGCAACAGATAACAGAAAACGAACATGCACCGCATATCCGCCAAAAGAAAGGAAAATGGCTCAGCGATAAGGTGTGATAAGCACTTCCGGGCGATATTTCCGACAAGGCACACAACACTCGCACTCAGCCACAAATCGACATGTGAAGCCTCGAGGGACTGTATTAAACCCTTGAACACGAGGACGTCAGTTATTTTTATCTCTTCTTACTGCCAGACGCTTTTACTCAGCTTCAGGAGAGCACCCTAGTTATAAAGGGGCTGATGAATGCCACATCCAACCCCATCGCTTAAAAAGTTCTCTCTTAACCTTTATAAAATACAGACTGGGGATGGCAAGAATGAAGTAAATTGTCGTATGATAAATTATCTGGGAGATTTCGTGACACATCTTCCTTACCAACACATTCTGCAACTTACTCTTTAATATCATCTTACACGTTATTGATGGACATTATGAAGATACTAATACAAATAAAGAAAGGAGAAGTGCAAGGGAATGTTAAGCTGTAAAGTTCAAATAAATCGGTATGGCAGGGTGCTACGAAGTCTCCCCTACCACTTACAACACGGCCCAAAGAAAGACATCCTCGTTAGACATTCTCGTGCTGAAAAGATTAACGAATTTATACACCTGGAAGGATTTGTTTCCACACCCTCACTTCATATTCTTCATTTTCCCGTGCTGGTGGCATTGCTGTAACCGGGCGGCTCCTCTGCCCTGCTATACAAACGCCCTTCACCTCCCTCCCTGTAAACCCCGAAAGGAGGATGGTGATTGCAGGATGTGGGACACTTCAGCCTGCAGTCCATAGAGTTCACGCCCAGAAGAACCAAGGGCCACAGCACCCCCAATACTGCATTTTTCCAGTCACATCATTTCCTGCCGCAACAGGTGTCCATGCTACAGGCCACGATGAAGCACTCACTTTTTTAATATGACAGAAGTCCAACACACTGTCAGGGAGTCATGTTGCTTTGTTCTTCTGCAACCCCTCAACAGGTGAGCCAGAGGGGACTTCAAGGGAATCAACAGGTTGCAAAATTTACTAGACTGGAAAGTTAAGTCATGAAGTCCCCAGGCGATGAAAACATACAAATTCATAGTTAAAAATAATGTCTAGTCACTCACAGGATTTCAAATTCTAACACGACAGACGGGGCTTGGAATCCCTCTTGTCCTCTAACCCAAAACAATTTTTTTTTTTATTGACGGGAAAGTTAAGCCACATATTCCTCTGGGTATACGAGCAAAAAGTCCAGTTTAAAGAAATGCAACAATCTGTCTAGGCACTCACACAGGCTTTACTACGTCTAACACGCGAGTTGAGGCTTGAACTCGCCGTCTAACCCAAAACCATTTTCTACGAGCGAGCTGAGGCGCGGGAAAGTAGGTGTGCGCGTATGAGGACGGTAGGTGAAAGACTAGAGGTTCTCACGGCGTGTTTGGGCCAGCGGCGGCTTGGCGACGGATGCCGGGGGTCGCTATAAGGCAGGTGAGAGAGGCAGGCCGCGGGGACTCGCCCTGTCTCTCGTGGAAACCAGGTAAGGAAGGAAAGAGGGTGGGGGAGGTGAGGCAGGTACAGAGAGGCGAGGCTGGTTGAGAGGTGAGGGAGGTACAGATGGGTGAGGCAGGTACGGAGAGGTGAGGCAGGCAGAGAGGAAAGGCTTGTGGAAAGGTGAGACAGGTAGAGAGGAGAGGCAGGGAGAGAGGTGTAGGTGGTTAAGTGATTAGGCAGGTACAGAGGCGAGGCTGGTAGGCACAGAGGTGAGGGAGGCAAACAGCTGTGGGAGTCAGGGAGGTGAGGGAGGAAATGAGGTGAGGCAGGAAAAGAGGTCCGACAGGTAGAGTGGTGAGGTAGGGAGAGGAAGGTGAGACTGGTAGAGGGGTGAGGCAGGTACAGAGAAATTAGGCACGCAAGCAGGTAAGAGATGTAGAAATATGTATGAGACAGGATGGGATAGGGCTACGAGAGGCAGGTGGTGAGAGGCAGGGCGGGAAAGGTATGTAAATTAAAATGCAGGAGAGGGGAGACAGGAAGAGAAATGAAAAACAGGTAAGAAAGCTGAGTGGGGACAAGTAGATCAGGTAAACAGCAAGACACTGGGTTCCTGTAAGGCAGGTAAGAGGCAGGCCGAGGTGAATTGGCCTGTCTCACGGGGAAGGCAGGTACGGAGAAGTGGGCAGTCAAAGATAAAGGAGAAAGGGGGAGCTGTAAGTGAGTGTGGGACGAGGTGAGGAGGCACGGGATCGGAAGTGGGAGGAGGGAGGTGAGGCTGGGGGGTTAGGTAGAGGGGAAAGACAGTTTGAGCGAGGTGTGGCTGGGAAAGAGTGGCATAAGGACACACACACACACACACACACACAGAAGGAGGGGCGGGGGAAGCAGAGGTACTTAGATATAGGGGGTGGTTGAGGCAGAAAATGAGGCGGTGGTGGGCAGGGAAACGTGGTAGCAGGGTACGACATCGGCCAGGTAGATAATGAAGCAGGGGAATCGCAATTAGACAGGTGAGATGGCCACTGGGACTGCCTCGACGTCGCGATATGGAGGTATATACAGAAAGGTGAGGTAAGGAAGGTACAAACGGGGATTAAGTTCGCCTAAAATTCCACCTCTGTTACTGGATATTCACTCTCCTCTGGTGGCTAA
>NC_137063.1:39914845-40024845 GCF_032717465.1 Coenobita brevimanus
ATAAAGGTGATAAATAAAATATCAATAAAATACCTCCTACCTATTCCCTTCGAAGTGTAGTTTACTGAAATTAAACTGGTGACTTGCATGAGAATACAAAGGCTGAGATAAGGCACCTCTTCCACACCACTTTACCTCTGTATATGACACTACTCCTAGTACTGTATTACTCTGCCACTGACCCACGTGAAACAAGCTGCAACAGGTAAAAAATGTATGGCCAAGGTAAGGTAAGGTAAGGTTAAAAGGGCGATGGTTAGCTACAAGAATGAAGGGCCACAGTACTGTCTGATTCTGCAATTAAGCTCCGTGAAATAAGCTGAAACACGACAAAAAAAAAAGGTCAAGATAAAGGCCTAAGGACTACGGTAAGCTACAAAAATGATGAGCGATAGTACTCCCTTATCTGCTGTAGGTGAATGAACTGCAGCGGGACAACAATTTAGGCCAAGTTTGGGTAAAAAGACTACAGTAAGCTAACGATAAATGGTTAATCTCCTGGCAAGCCAATCTGGCCCCAATCTCATCTCCTCCCAGGCCCACCTCCTACCAATCTACGTAAGCAGATCCATGTCAGCTGTTAGTCACCTGAAGGAAATTAACCCTCTAACTTAAGACGCAGATGAGAGGGATGGAGGGGACGGGGAGAGGGGGGGAAGGGGGGTCTCGAAGCTATTTGGGGGTGAGCCAGGTATCGTATTCACAAAGTTTCTTCAGCTTGAGGACCGTATTCTAAGTAGAACTGATAACTTCGTAGCACCTCTTCCTCAGCGATTATTCTGCATGTTACATCATTTTATCCTCCTGTACAGCAATGACGCAAAATAATGTCGCTACTGAAAGCACGTGAAAAAAATAAAGTACTAAAAAAAAAAAAAATGCTAACCCTACTATGCCACTTACAATACGACCAAATTTATGGATTGCTTGCTTGTAGTTTTACTTTTACTCGTACAGCTATCAAACGTCTCACAAATAATGCAGAGTGATCATCATAGTTTAAAAAGTAAGATCAAATAAAGCGGAATCTGATAATGATAAACTGTCTTGGAAATCTGTGTACCGTAAAAATTAATCAACATCCTACAATAACTACTACCACGGAATGATCTTCCCCCCTCCTTCTTCTTTCCCCCTTCTCCTCCTTCTCAGAGCCGAGGAAAGTGTAAGGTGGGCGGGTGGAGGCGTCAAATGGGTGGAGGGAGGCGTAAAATGGCTGAAGGGAGACATCAAATGACTGGAGAGAGGCCAAAATTCATCCCAGCCTGCCAAGGAACAAAAGACTCCTTACTACCCTCCCGATCTTAATATGGGAAATAGAAATTGGGAGTTTTAAGGGGATGAACGGGGACGGAACTTCAATACTACGACCTTGAAAGGGAAAAAAAAGGTGTCAGTTTAAAGGGAATGAGTAGGTGTTTTAATTTTACGAACTTGAAGGAGAACAGAAGCCAGAATTTAAAAACGAATGGGTAAGCCTTATAACCCTTTAACTCCGAGTTACGTCATTTTTGGCCAATTTTTGCGGCCACCAGACGATTTCATTCAACTCAGGAAAAGCCTCTCATAGTGAAAAGGGTTTTATTAAGGTCACGTCTCATCCCTCGTGAACTAACTGGAATCGTCATGAGATGGTAAGCACACACACACACACACACACACACACACACACACACACACACACACACACACACACACACACACACACACGCACGCAATCCCCCCAACGCACCCAACACACACGCATATCGAAGTGACACACACCGGCCATTACGAGAAGCTCCTGTTTCTGAAGTGTAAGATTAGACAGTGTATTAATTAGCATGACTACCAAAGCGAAATTCATGAGTGCTCTTGTCTTGAGAGAGAGAGAGAGAGAGAGAGAGAGAGAGAGAGAGAGAGACATCCGACAGATATGGAAAAAAAAAAAAAAAAGGGCCGAAATATTATAACTGACGGTGCGCTAATCGGATTAAGACGACCCACCTTTTTCCGTCTTTCCCTCTCTCTTTCCAGCTAATTACGCATTCGGACCCACAGATCAGCTACACTTCCGGGTCCACAACACCAAATACGTGAGTCCATTTCCCCTTCATTGCGAGAAGACTTTCCCAAATTTCCTGCAAAAACATGGGTCTCTCGTTACGTGGATCCTAATGACGGAAACCTCTAACCCTTCTAGTTTGGAAAATCTCTCGTTAGTCAGGGAAAATCGTCTGAAAATAGCAGGAAAATGTTACACGAGGCATCCTTCGACTATATGGATTAAAAGTCAGGGTCCCTAATAAACTTGTGGACACTTTCTACTTCCCTCATTATGTTAAGTCGCTGAATAAAATCGTCTGGGGGTAGGTGAGTTTAAACTGACGATTTTATTTACATCTAAGAAGGTCTCTACTATGCTCCTTTTCCTTTAACCTGGCTCAGAGTTTCATCCTTCAGTAATTCATGGGCCAATGGTGGAAAAGGAGAATATCAGGGCCCTGTATCCTTTTCATGGCACCTCTTCGTGACTAGCATTATATTTCAGTGTTAATCGATTTTTACCTCTCAGCAATCAAAATGGACACAGCAGTTTTACACCAGGTTAATGGTGCGATGAAAGTGCTAATGTTTCTTATTTTCTTTCCTTATTTACAAACTTCCCCGAATTTAAGACCTCTAAAAGATTGTGTGCTTATACCTCAAGTTCCTCACACAACCACAAACTCTCCACATCCAAACCCAAGTAAGTAGCACCGTAACGTGAATATAACTGATAAAAAAACGCTTTCTTATAAGAGCCAGCTGCTAAGGAGACATAATTATCCTGAAAATTGTTAAAGTCTTCATAAGTTCGGATCTTCTATTGCAGGATTCTCCTCTACCTCCACCAGCCTCCCTCATCCAGGAATATCAATCTACGGACAGAAAAAAAGACAGGCAAAGAAAGAAAGTAAAAAGAGCAACTGTACAGCTATTTCCATCTCTCTCTCTCTCTCTCTCTCTCTCTCTCTCTCTCTCTCTCAGACCGACAGTGAGTAATGGAGAGTCAGACTGATATATAACCGAAGAGGTAAAAAAAAAAAAAAAAAGGGGGGGGAGGGACGGGAATAGCCTGCTAAGCCTTATCTTCAATCAGACCTGCAGCCGGAGATTACAGTGTCCTAGGTGCCCTTAAAATGGACTGGAGAGGCGAATAATGGACTGGAATGACGAATGATGGACTGGAGGGGCGAATGATGGACTGGAATGGCGAATGATGGACTGGAATGGCGAATGATGGACTGAAATGGCGAATGATGGACTGGAGGGGCGAATGATGGACTGGAATGGCGAATGATGGACTGGAATGGCGAATGAGGTTGAAGCGAATGACGGACTGGAGAAACGAATGACTGGAAGGATGAATGGATGGAGATGCGAATGACTGGATATGCGTATGACTGGAGGGGCGAATGACTGGAGGGGCGAATGACTGGAGATGCGAATGACTGGAGAAGAGAATGACTGGAGAAGAGAATGACTGGAGATGCGAATGATTGGAGAGGCGAATGATTGGAGATGCGAATGATAACCGGACAGCGGGATGGTTCTCTACATATTCTTGAAGTATTAGTGGCTAGCGGGTAGGTACAGACGGCGTTCTCCAGCGTGCAAAGGTTCAAATCTCATGCAAAGGTTCAAATTTCTTACAAAGGTTCGAATCTCATGCAAAGGTTCGAATCTCACACAAAGGTTCAAATTTCTTAAAGAAATTCGAATCTCATGCAATGGTTCGAATCTCATGCAAAGGTTTAAATCTCATGCCGTGGTTCGAATCTCATGAAGAGGTTCGAACCTCATGCAAAGGTTCGAATCTCATACAGGCTCCCTAACACTTCTTCCTATGCGATTGATTTTGCTTATTAAACCTTACCATCCTCGTCTGTGTCATCTAAATCATTCAAGTACCACCATACTCAGCATCAGTAACATACACATTGATATATACCTGCCATATCCAAAAAATAAACCGCTAAGAAGGAGGCGTTGGGGAGCGTCCTGGCAGTTGTTTCAATCGTGTAATGGTATCCGGTTTCATATTCTCAAACCACCTTGAATTCAAGCAGTTGATATTTCTTTATTTTCTGTTTCACATTCACAAACTTCCCCAGTCTGACGATGTGGATATGGAGCTGGCCAACAGTAGCTCCCGTAGTGACCAAGTAAATAAAGTCGACGGTAGTGTCTTGCCAAGTTTCACATCACTTCGTACATATTGTTCACCCCATCAGTGCAAAGGCGACTCCTCGACTCTTCCATTTTGTTCTTGTTACCGGTTGACTATTTTATTATGCTCTGAGGTGATCATTCATTATAGTTAAAAAAGATAACAAAGAACTATCATCACCGTGCCCAGCGAAAACAGGCCTCAACTCCATTCACTCATCATTCAAGCCTCTGAAGGACGCCAACCTTTCATGGATGGAACAACTCTATTATTCTATTCCAGATTATGCAAGACTATTCTAATAAGTCGAGTGAGCCAATGGAGCCTAAGACTGCTAATTACCCCAAAAGGCTGGGCTGCTTTCAATGTGAGACTAAGAAGATTCCACTCAATAAATTGTACAATAATCCATCTAATTAGGGACAGGTAATTCATTACCCTCTCTCTCTCTCTCTCTCTCTCTCTAATATCCACAAATCCCTCTCAGTTCACCTGACGGTCTAGTGATGTCAGTCGGGGTGAAAGTCAGATAAGGGCAACGACTCAGTCTCCAAGTGTTCGCTTGATACTTTTCGATCACTAATGCCACCCATGGGATCTGACATGCCACCTATCCTAAAATGTTCTGGGCTATGGTAACGCAACCTCTGCCCTCACACCTTTCACTTTATATTATTATTTACCTATTATATACTTGCTCATCGTAATCACCCATTTATAACAGTAAACTAAAATACGGACGACTACTACTACTACTATTACTACTACTACTACTTCGACGACGACGAGGAAAAAGACGCTGCTGCTGCTGATGATGATGATGGTGATGATGATGATGATGATAACCACTCCATACAGTACCTCAAAAAGTATCCGCTCCTGTTCATCTCTACACCACCTCAGCCACCATGACCAGTAACCACCTCGTTAACCCCAACTTCCATCAACACCACAAAATAATTATGATGATGATGATGATGATGAAGAAGAAGACGACGGAGTAATAATAATAATAATAATAATAATAATAATAATGAGAATGATAATAAAGGTTTCACAATGCTGTACCATAAAAACAACCAAATCACCTGCTAATCTACATCATCACCAACAACAACCACCAACAACAACCACCAACCACCTCGTTAACCCCAGCTTCCGTCAACACCACAAACAGCCCCAGCAAGGAGGCCAACAACACTCCTAGGCTGCTAACGAGGCACACAGGCCATTATCAAAGACACGACCCATTATCAAGGACGGGAAACATGGCCTTCTCGCTCCCATTAACACGGTTCACCTCCCACTCTACACAATGATGCATCTTACTGGTTCTGTTATTATTATTATTTTTATTATTACTACTACTACTACTACTGCTACTACTGGCGTTATATATTCAGTCCTTAATACAATGGTCATCTTTATTATCGTGATTATAAAAATCTTTTTGTCCATGCTACTGACAGGAATATCTTTTTTTTACTACCATCAACAAATTCGCGAGGAAAAAAGCTGCACTTCAGCAACTATGGGGACAGAATGAGAGGAAAAGCATACAACACACACACACACACACACACACACACACACACACACACACACACAAAGAGAGAGAGAGAGAGAGAGAGAGAGAGAGAGAGAGAGAGAGAGAGAGAGAGAGACCAGAAAATGAAAATGAGTATACGAATCGAGGGAAATTTCAAATCAGGAAAGCTTTTTGCTGAGGCTGCCGTATCAATAATTAGGAAAGTTTTAAGGTACAAGGAATATCTGTCTATACTCCTGTTTCAACTGATCCAATCCCTTACCATGGAATATTTTACGTTTTCTACTACATATCGAGGGTATCATATTCATTCCAAGACTGAGTTAATATGTCGCTGTCATCATCAACATCATCACCAACAACCTCATCACAGTAAGTCGCGATGGACCCGTTATCATCATCATCATCAACAACAACTCCGGTTCTAAGTGACAAAACAGAACATCGTTTTCGTAGTGATGGGGTTGTGTCTTCTGAAAGTCTACCTAAAAAATGGGAAAACATTGGTCAATATGGTCCAAAATTCCCAATGACGCAACGAAAACTTTTGGTGGGTCGCTTTACGTAACAGGAAATAATCATGGACTTGTGCCAGGATTTCGCGATCACATTTAAGGATATCGTACAAAGGGAATCAGTTTTGCTGCCCTGTATCCTTAACCCTTTATGTATGACTGTCCTTCTATATCATCCATCTGTAGGAGTAGGACTTGTGTACGGATTACTACTACTACTACTAATAATAATAATAATAATCATAATAATAATAATAATAATAATAAACAATACTTTCATGTCACAACTTCGACATCTTCTCATATTTAAGTAAAAGACGACACGAGATTATTATTATTATTATTTTTTTTTTTTGGGGGGGGCCTTTACCACACTGTTCCTCCTAAAGTTAAGAATCCCAGTAAAATTAAGAATCCCCAAGAATGTACCCACACCTGAGGCTTTGTTTACATACAGGGTGGTCCATAGGTAACGCTCCCCTTCCACTCTGTCGGGCGATTTCTCGTGTTCTGGGGACGGATGTCAGCGTTATCAATGTCTACCCTGCATCATATATTAATTTCCTTACCCCAATGCCATACCTACGCCCACACCAGCAGACTGAGCGGTCTCAGCAACACATAAGATGCCACCAGGCGAGTTTCTATCGAAGCGCTATTTACGGACCACCCTGTATTATTCTAGTTTCCTACAATATTCAACGGTGGGGAAATCTCTTGCTATAACAATGTTAATGTAGGCACTATTTAATCCCTCTACTTCGAAATCTCTCTTTACAGCTGAATATCATGAAAAACATCTCCATCTGAGGGAAGGTGTTAATTTCGGCATTATGATGAAGTCCTCCAATTGTTATATAATGCAAAATGTTTAAAGGAATCAGTTATACAATAAATATGACTAGAAATGTAGGAAAAATTCGTAACTCAGGGTTCGAAGCAGTCATGACACAAAGAAACTTCCTCCGGGTCGCTTTACGCAATAGGGACAATCATGGAGATGGAGGTACGCGCAGAATTTCGCGATCATATTTAGGATATCGTAAAACCGGAACCCAAGTTTTGTGGACATGTTTTGTTGATGGAAAGAAGGCAGAACTTTTATGCAAATGCTCTTCCTTTTCGACACTGAGTTGATCGTCGGGATGGAGTGAGTTTAGACTGACAAAAGTGATGTCAAACGGAGCGTCGGTCAGTAAGCACAGCGTGAACATCATTTTTCATTTTATTGTTGCTGCTATTCAACTCTGTGACGATCGGGAAGCGTTGATGAAAAGTCCAAGTAACATCTCCAATTCAAAAAGTCTAAAGTTGGATACTATGGTCTGAAGAGAACTAGAATAAACAACGTGTCACCGTAGCGAAGCGGTTAATCACAGTAGTAAGAAGACGCTTTTCTCTCTTTCTTTTCTACCTCCAGACGATTTTTGTCACTTACGGTTGTGCTGAGGTAGGAAGGCAAAAGGATTGGTGTAATTATGAACTTTTTTTTTTACTATACTTCCACCACTGTAAGGACAATGTTCAAAGTACCCGTAATGAAACAAATATCTATACAAGAAGTCGCCTGAATAACAATTTTTCCCCTACACCAGACAATTCCCCTACACCAGACAATTCCCCTACACCAGATCTCAAACACAATACAAGCACAAGACAGGGGCGTATCCGGGGTTATTTTCGCTACAGGGCAAGCAACCTTGAAACAGAATATTTACAGTTAAAAGAGGGGAGCGCAAGGAAAGGAGTTCTGTCGGTATCTTTTTTTACCTTCCATCAACTGAGAAGGTGGAAAGAGGGATTTCCAGCCAATCCTCCACCCACACCCTGACACACACACACTGATTCGACTTTGCTGTGTATTGATGGCCAAACACAAAGCTCTCATATGATGATCTGAAATCTGGATCAAACTTTTTCCCGTTTTTTAAATCACCGCATACCTACATATAAAATAAGGCAATGTGCTGCTAGGTGATATACAACGTTAAGGAGAAGAAAAAGAAAAAGAAGAATGAAAAGGAAGACAGTGAAAAAAAACAGACGCACAAAATCCATATACTTACTCTTTTCTTTACTGTTACAGCTTTGTTTAATGAGTTTGCAGGTGTTGGATGTATCAATATATAAATTAAGCACAAAGGCATTTCACAACACCTACTCAGTTTGCAAGTGTACGGAGTTTCCAGCGAGTGCCCGTAGTGCTTCGTCTGTTTTCTCTGTGATTCCTAACATAATCATTTTATCCCCTAAAATCTAAAAATTGTCAGTGGAAGAGTATGGAGCACTGGACGTACAAAACGCCAAATTTATAACGCATACGTCAAACGAGACCCTGAACACACAAATGACTTACCCTTATTTCAATGATGGAACACTGCATGAACAATAATTGGGCTGGAACAATAATACCAAACTAAAGCAAAGTGAGTAATAATCTGTACTTACGAAATGTAGCATCAAGAGGACAAACAGGTTCTCTGCATCACCTTACCTGAAATAATTGAAAGCATTACATTAATTAACACTGCCGTATAGGTGTAGCGTGCAAAACAACATGCTGAATATACTGGCTCGTAACAACTTAGCTCTTTAAACAGTTGTGTCCCCCTCTCTTTGAGTTTTCCAATTCCTGATTCTAGACCTTACCTATCCTGAATGAACAACAATGATGACAACGATTGTTAGCTATGTTCTGCAAATATCACCGTCTACAACACACACACACACACACACACACACACACACACACACACACACACACACACACACACACACACAAGAAATTACACCATACACCGTGTTTAAAGAGTAAGAAGGAAATCAGAATAAAATGAGAACACCCCTACATCCACTTCCTCTTTATCACCAACAGTCTCTTTCCCACATAAAGATGGGTGTGAAAAAAAAAAAAAAAAAATGAAACCCCAATATACCGACACAGAATATCACACTGAAAACAAAAATCGCATACTGATGGCGCAAGAATCCCTTAATATATACTAACTTATGTCTCCAAATCCAAAGAAATACCATAACCATCAAGTTAGAGTAACCAAAATCACTTACATCTACACAACCATCCATCCAACCAACAAATCACTTACATCTACACAACCATCCATCCAACCAACAAATCACTTACATCTACACAACCATCCATCCAACCAACAAATCACATCAACTAATCGACACTCAATCACACCAACTAGTCAACGAATCAAACAGGCATTAAATCACCAACTAACTGTCTAGTCAATCACGCAACCACCCTTAATACCAGTCAACCAACATAACTAGCTAACCAAACGAGTGTTCAACCAATCCAGCAACCGTCAATTTAAGAAACTATCCAATCATGCAACCGCCTAACCAATCAATGAAATTAATAACCAGTAACTCAACCAACATGCAACGAAACACAATCCCAACCAACCAAACAATCTATTAATCAAACATAAAACATCCAGTCAAGGAACCAAATATCCAATCAACGAATCTACTAATCAACATTCCATCAAATCCAACCAACCATCCATCCAATCAATTAATCAACCACCCACCCAATTCATAACCCAATCAACCAACCAGCCAGACTTCCATCTAATCAATTATTCCTCCACCAAACACTCAAGCAACTAATCGTTCAATCCAACATCTTATCAATCAGCTACCCAGCCATTCCAACAAACTCTCAGTCAACCAACCAGCCGAAAAAAAATCCCATCAACCCTCTATCATATCAACAAACCAACCACTCAATCAACCACCCAATGAACTCTCCATCTAATCAACAAGTCAACCAATCAACCACCCAACCAGTCAACAAAACAATCCAATAACCAAGCAACCAACACCCATCCAGGCAACGCTCAGCCAGGCAACGCTCAGCCAGCCATCCAACCAACCCACAATTCCCTGTAAGACGGCCACGCAAAAACATCCCCACAGTAAAGTAATCCTACCTTCCTTATTTTCCACGCGAGGGGATGGGAGAGGGAAAACGAGATGAGGACGGGGAGGGGACATGAGGGGAGATGAGGGAGGGGGGAAGGTGAGCAAAGGGCCGATAAGAAAGAGGGAAGAAGAAAAGAGGGCGGAGAGGGGAGAGGAGGGGAGATGAAGGAGAGGGGAAAGGAGAGCAGAGGGCCGATAAGAAAGAGGGAAGAAGAAAAGAGGGCGGAGAGGGAAGAGGAGGGGAAATAGAGGACATAGGGAAGGCTAGTGGGGAGATAGGAGAGAGGGGATGAGAAACAAGAGGGAAGACGAAAAAGAAGATGGGAAAGCAGGGGAAAAACGAGAAGGAAACATTGATGAGAGAGGGGAAAGAAGGATTGGGATATGGAGAAGCGGTAGGGAAGAGGAAGGGAGTTGAAGAGAGAGGGGAGGGGAGGGAGGGGGTTTGGAGGCATGAAAACAGGGTAGGAAGTAAGGGATTGATGGACGAGGGGGGAGATAAGGAAGGCACACACACACACACACACACACACACACACACACACACACACACACACACACACACACACCCTCCACCTCTACCCATCCACAGGGTCTGTTTCCCGTCACCTAGGAGATACATATCAGGCCGAAGCAAGGTAGAGAGCGTGTGGCTGAACCTTATTACGTAACACGGTCGGGTTGAGGCGTCTGGGAACGTCAGAGTAAGTGTGAGCGCGTGTAAGGAGGTTGTTAATACATGTGAACTAACGTGTGTGTGTGTGTGTGTGTGTGTGTGTGTGTGTGTGTGTGTGTGTGTGTGTGTGTGTGTGTGTGTGTGTGTGTGAGAGAGAGAGAGAAAGAGAGAGGCGGAAAGGTCGCTGAAGGAGAAATTATTTGATTGCTGTTATGCTGTTTGCTCCCTCGAAAGTCATACCACGTAAGAAATGAAAAACAAAATTATGATTAATTTTGAGGCTTTACTTCAAACTGTCTTCCCATGATCAGCCTCTTCAATTCGAGAGATCTTTCGTCAGCTAAACAAAACCGTCTGGCAGCAAATACAATATAAATAATCATCACATGGAAATAATTCGTGATGTGTCTGACCCCTTCCGTTCGAGGGGTCTCTCTGAAAATGTAGAAAATTGTCTGGTGGGAGAGGGAATACAGAAGAAAAATCGTTAAATTCATTAAAGCAGACATTACTGATCTACCGGACGACCAGCCGACATATCGTAAAAAGTCCTAATATCAATACATCATTCCTACACCAATTCATCATTCCTGTATGAGACAGTCATAGCATGTATTCAGTATGGACGGTGGGTGTTGATGCCGAAGTGGTGGCATGTGGAACTGTATACAGTAGTATACATCTCCACATGTCACCACTATGGAGTGTATAGTAGACTATGCAGGAGGAGAACCAGTGGCCCTCGGAAACAGGCTGTGAAGCATATGGCCAGAGTCAGACATAAATAATAATAATAACTATATAGAGTGAAAACATATATATATACAAACAGCCGACATACATGACCTGTACATATTTAACCTTTTGAAGACGTCAGCACTGCCAACCAGCCTGTTCTTCCTATTGCCAGACGATCTTATCCAGCACAGCAGAAGCTTTTCGTCCTTTTTAAGAGTTTTATTACGTGCCATATGTTATCCCTTATGTACTTTAAGAAATGTTAACTGCTTTCGTCTCGCTATTATCAGACCACTTATTCACCGTAGGAATTGACCACCTTTCAAAATAAAAATAGTGGGTTATTTTCCCCCTCGCTGGTGCTCCACTTCATCGCGTTGAGGTGTGCCCCCCATAGCAGAGAATGAGTTAATGAAGACTATGACTCGAGTTCGAAGAGCCTTCAGAACTGAACAATTCTGTCTGGAGATACGAAAAAATTAATCTTTACTCTGACAAGTCTCCCTCAAATTCAATTAATCGCCTGATAACAGCAGGAATAAAAATGGTATTATTTCGGAATTACACCCAACTAACCTAGAGTCAAATTCATATGTTCGTCATTTACTTTATGTAGTTTTAATACATTTTTCTTCTATATACATCCGTCGCAAATGCACTTTTTAGTACTAAGCAGATAAGGAGTGGGAGGGGGGGGGGTGTTCAGCTCGTAGCTCCGTCAGTTATCGAATCTACGTCCAGACTAGATTAAATTAGGTTAGGTTAGGTTAGGTTAAATTAGATGCGATAAAAGACGGAGATAGGTGCTGGAGACTTCCCCCCCTCCCCACACCTTTTTATGTACGAAGAAAAGCATTTGCGACGAATGTTTATGTAAAAGAAAATGCTTAGAACTGCTTAACTTCAGCAATGAACATATTAATTTCAGTGTCCGTTTATTGGATGTATTTCCGAAAATTTACCACAATAATAAAGCATAAGTCACTGTACTGAAGGGGAAATTATACCTCATGCAAACAGTATATATTGCGAATCCGTAAACTTAGAAAAAATCACACAAGTCTATGTTATATCCTACGGGCTGAAAATGTAACTTTCGTTTTCTCTGGCAACCCCGCTGCCACAGTAGCCAGAGAAAATGGATGGATACACGTTTCAAGCGAATACTCACTCAAATTACCCAACTTCACTTACAGGTCGTCTTATTTTGCGTTGTTCTTGCTATCTCCACACGATTTTACGCAACTTAGAAGTACAGTGACCCCTTCGCAGTATGAAATCATACTTAAGTTGGATAAAAACGCCCGATTGTGGCCTGATTAAAACGAAATAAGAGGTCATCGAAAGTGAAGGGCTACGTAACACTCTCCCGCTCACATCCCCTCCTTACCTGCCAAAAAAAAAAAAAAAAAAAAAAAAAAAAAAAATTCAGTATGTGTTTAAACCCTTCAGTTCCGTGACATTTTTTTCACACTAATTACTCTCTCTCTCTCTCTCTCTCTCTCGGGAGGAAGGAGGGCTTGGGGAATCTCTTCGATCTGCAGGGATTAAATATGGCGTTCATAAAAGAAAAATGTTAATTCGGCTAATGATGCAACGATTCGGTATTTGCAATTTCTACAAAGAAGCTAACGGCACTGCACAGCAAAACGATAAACACATTAATCTCATCACTGATATTACCATGAATTTTTTGCCACTTATGGTTGTGGTGAAGTACATAATACGTCCTAGTAATTACATATCGAAGTGAGGTGTGTGTGTGTTCTTACCTAATTCTTACCTAATTGTATCTTTACAGGAATGAGTCAAGCTCGTACTGTCCCGTGTCTTAAACCATATTCATCGTACATAGCCTTAGATTTGTGAATTGTTTTGGCACACACTATTTCATTCGGTAGTGCATTCCATTGATCAATTGCTCTGTTTGGGAAACTGAATTTCCTTACGTCTTTATCACCTCTCTTCTTATGCAGTTTTTTGCAGTGTCCTCTTGCTGATGCTTCTCCATATGTTAAGTAATCATTTATGTCTATTTTCTCCTTTCCTGATATGCATTTATATAGCATTATCATGTCATCTCTTTTCCTTCTCTCCTGTAGTGTTGGTAGATTCAGTTTATTTAGCCTTTCTTCGTACCTTAGGTCCCTTAAGCTTGGTATCCATCTTGTAGCGGCCCTTTGAACTTTTTCAATCTTGTCTATGTGCTTTTTGAGGTGAGGACTCCAGACTACTGATGCATATTCCAGGGTTGGTCTAATGAATGATGTTATTATCCTTCTTAGCATGTCTTCATTTATGTATGTGAATGCTATTTTCATATTTGCAAGCAGTGTATACATGTTCCGTACCTTCTCGCTGATGTGGTCAGCCGGAGATAGTCTGTTATTGATAATCACACCTAGGTCTTTCTCTCTTTCTGATGTGTATAGGGTTTTATTTCATAACTTATAATCCCAATCAGGTCTTTTTCCACTTTTACCAAACTTGATTACATGACACTTGTCCACATTGAATTCCATTTGCCATGTACTACTCCATTCATGAAGTTTATTTAATTCTTCTTGTAGCTCTTTACAAGAGTCTGTGTTAGTAATTCTCCTTTGTATTTTTGCATCATCTGCAAACATATTCAGATAGCTCTCATTTCCAGTGTTACTGTTAATATCATTTATATACACTAAAAACATGATTGGTGCCAGCACTGAACCCTGTGGTACTCCACTAGTCACTTCTTTCCATGATGAGTAGTTTCCTCTTAGCACTGTCCTCATTTCTCTTTTTATGAGAAAGTCTTGCATCCAACAAAACAGTTTGCCTCGAATTCCTCCTTGATGGTACAGTTTCCATAAAAGTCTTTGGTGTGGTACTGTGTCAAAAGCTTTCTTGAAATCTAAATAGATACTGTCCACCCATCCTTCCCTTTCCTGTATTGTGTTTGTTACTCTGTCATAGTAGCTCAACAGATTAGTAACACATGATTTTCCTTTTCTGAAACCAAACTGTCTTTCTGTTATCATACTGTGTTCTTCTAGATGATTTACCCAAGCTTTTCTTATAAGTTTTTCTAATACCTTGCTTACAACACTGGTCAGTGATACTGGTCGGTAGTTGAGTGGATTTTGTCTATTTCCTTTCTTGAAATAAGGGGACAATATTTGCTTTTTTCCAAATATCAGGTAGTTTACCTTGACTCAAGGATTTCTGGAAAAATAAAAATAATGGTTTACATAACTCCTTTGCACATTCTCGTAATACCCAACATGAAATTTCATCAGGACCACTTGCTTTTCCTCTGTTTAATCTACTTAACTCCTCCTGTATTACTTTTTCTGCTATTTGTACATCTGGTAGTATGTGTGGACATGCGTGTTCCACATAGTCCCTCTAAAAATTTTTTTCTTCTGTAAAAACTAATTGGAAATTCTTATTTAGTGCTTCACAAATATCTTTCTCTTGTGTATAAGTGATTCCCTCGTCCGTAATGGATTGTATTATATCTTTTACTTTAGTTTTGCTTCTGATATAGCTGTAAAACAGCTTTGGTTGATCACTACTTTTATTTATTATATCCTCCTCAAACTGTTTTTGGGCTTCCCTCCTTATTCTTGTATAGTCGTTTCTTGCCTGTTTGTAATTATTATACGCCCTTTCGCTATTGTGTCTTCTGTATCTATTCCACAACAAATCTCTTCTTTCTTTTGATTTTTTACATTCTGTATTGAACCATTTCTGTATTTTCTTATCTGCTTCTTTGTGCTGTGGGATGTACTTCTGGACTCCTATTTCATAAAATTCACAAAAATTTTTATATACAGCACTTAAATCTTGTCCTCTAAGCTCATTTTCCCAATCAACTTCTAAGAAATACTTCTTTAGGTCTTGATAATTTCCCTTTTTATAGTTTAGGCTTTTTTTGTAACTATCATTGCTGTTTACTATGTCATATGCTATCCTGAAGTTATAATTTAGTACTGCATGATCGCTTTTGCCGAGTGGAGGGTGATATATTAAACTGTCAATATCATTTTCTTGCCTTGTAAATATTAGCTCTAGCACTGAAGGTACATCAAGTCCTCTTTTTCTGGTGGTTTCCCTCACATGTTGCGTTAAGAAAAACTCTTGTACGAGATCCAGGAGCTTTTGATCCCAAAAGCTTTCTTGGCTATTTATATCTAGAGTATTCCAATTTATATCTGTATTGAAGTCCCCAGTTAGTATAATTCTTTCCGATTTCTCTTCCATTTTATGTAGCAATGATCTTACACTCTGAATTGTACTCTCTGCCAGGTCCTCATATTCGTCTCTTTCCCATGTGTTTGATCTGGGTGGCACTGGCTACAATTACTTTACCTTCAGATGTGTCGATCTCTACTGCAATCAGTTCTACTTGTGATGGTATATCTAGTTTTATTTCCTTGACTTTTAGATTTTTCTTAGTTAATATTATAATTCCTCCTCCTTTTTTTAAATATCTGTCTCTTCTCCATATATTGTATTCCTCTAAGTTTAGTATGTCATTTGATATCCTTGGTATTAATTTTGTTTCAGTTTGTGTGTGTGTGTGTGTGTGTGTGTGTGTGTGTGTGTGTGTGTGTGTGTGTGTGTGTGTGTGTGTGTGTGTGTGTGTGTGTGTGTGTGTGTGTGTGTGTGTGTGCGTGCGCGTGCGTGCGTGCGTGCGTGCGTGCGTGCGTGTGTAAATGAATGAAAGCTGAGCCGTATTGTGGAAGGCGATGTATGAAGCTGTTAAATATGAAAAAGTGCGTGGGGAAAAACGAAAAAAAATAGCCAGAGAAAGAGATGAGTGTGTTATTACATTGTGTGGGCGTCGGAGGTTGAGCTTTAAAGGTGCGTGTGTGTAGGAAACAGTTAATAACGAAAGTGTGTCTGGGAAAGACCAACACAGATAACTGGAAAATGAGTGTGTGTAGGACAGACTGCGTGGGAGAGAGAGAATGGGTTACTGGAGGAGTGCTTCGGAAAAATTGCAAGAGTGCGTGCGAGAGAGAGAGAGAGAGAGAGAGAGAGAGAGAGAGAGAGAGAGAAACGAAGTGAGTGGGCCTGAACAGAAAAGGTCACATAAAGAAAAAGACGAGACACTGTGTGCGAGGGAAGCGGAAGTGTTTATAAGTCCTTGAAACCTTAGTGTGTGGACGTGTAGAACGCATTAACAAGAACAAGAATAACAACAACAATGGACAGAGTGTGTGGGAGTACAAAATGCTTAAATGGAGAAAATGAAGACGCATGTGTGCAAATGAAACCGTGCGTAGGAAAGTAATTGTGTGTGTGTGTGTGTGTGTGTGTGTGTGTGTGTGTGTGTGTGTGTGTGTGTGTGTGTGTGTGTGTGTGTGTGTGTGTGTGTGTGTGTGTGTTGAGAGAGAGAGAGAGAGAGAGAGAGAGAGAGAGAGAGAGAGAGAGAAATTAAAGCGAGGCAACGGATTTATGAGACAGGATGACACGATGTGGGAGTGAATAAGGGCACAAAGGAGTGGCAAGAGACTCTAACGCGAGTAGGAGGGAGAATAACACAGAAATATTTCCTCGTAAAGCACTGTGTGAAATTTTGGCTGAGTCGGCATCTAAATCATCATCTTTTCCAATTTCACCTTTTCCAGTTCTGGTGTCTGAGTTGCAGTGGGTGTCAGATTGAAATGAGACCTTCCAGTTATATTTTACCCGCTGGCTGTGGCGTTTCATTATCGTCATCATCATCAGCCATCATCAATAATCAAACATCATCATCAGCATCAGTATCAGTCATCATCATCATCATTCAGACCTGTATTCCCACCTCAAGACTGGATAAAGTAGAGCTCCATGATGAGAGAGAGGGAGAAAAAAAAAGAGGGATGAAGAATCTACCCAAAATCCCGTCGTAAGTTAAAACAAAACACAAACTTCGACATTCCTGAGATGAATAACACTGCCTGGCCTTAGTGAGATGAAAATGAAAATGGGCATCGCTATACTGAAGAGGTTAGCAATGGCCATGGCGTGAACTAATGCCACTAATTAAAATGATATACACGGCATTATTTTCCGCCGAATATCACAACCGTACCGGATAAACAGCTGCCATATTTTTTCACAAGCGAGTCGTGTTGTCCAGCCCGCGTGAATACTGAACGTTTGTTGTGAAGTTAAAAATACACATATAAACTAGCGACTCTCATTTTGTCCCTTGAGAAACGTGTAAGAGTCAAAGTTTAGGTTGCCACTGCTGAGAATGTTCAAACCACTGATCGCAAATCTTAAGTATTGTCATTTTAATCGGGCTAACCTCTGACGATTTTATTCTCCCGATAAAACCCATAACAAAACTGAATATCTTTGTGATCGAGGTTCAAGAACTCTCATTACCTTCCAGATCACGTCAAAAACTTTTATTCTGCTGAAGAAAACCAGCTGCAACACTAAAGTCCAATCAACGGCCCCCAGGGGAATTACATGACCGAAAAAATATAAATACTGCTTTACATCAGGAAAAAAAAAAAAAAAAAAAAAAAAAAACTCTAGGCGCCTCTTGGAAATTCGAATCTTTGAGCATGAACTTCCCTCGAACTGGCGCTTCGAATCACTAGACCACCGCTAACAAACGAGAATACGAACGATATCCCTTTTGTGGTTTCTATAATCTCCGCAATTTACAAAACAAGGGAATGTTGATCCTTTGTTGCGAATCTTGGCATTTTATAGTCCTATGGTATTATTTCCCCTTACAGAAATTTACATCCAGTTGCAAAGCAGAAAAAGAATTCAATCCTTTCCTATCCTCCATAATCTCCATAGCTTGGAAGGAAAAAGCGACGTTGGTCCTTTGTTATATATCAAAATACTGAGTTGTTCCTCTTAGCAATATCGCATTTAGTAAATATTTATTCCTTATTATAAAGCATACGACACCCTTTTCGTATTTATCATGATCTCCACAATCCTTTCCGCATTCTTCATATCTCCACAACTTCCAGGAGCACAGCAACACTAGTCTTTTACTGCACATCCCAGTTTAAAGTCTGGTGTATGATCAAGCTGTTCTCTTTTCTCCGATAAAATGATACATGGCAACAAAGGAAAACAAGACTGATATCGTCTTCTTTATTCGTCACATTTCCGAAACTTGTAAGATAAACAGGAACGTTCGTCTGTTCTTGTATAACAGGGCATTTTAAACTCCTACAGTACTAACTAGTTCACGTTTTTGAGATATCTCACAAATATGTATGTTAACTTGCAGAAATCCGAAGTTTTATATAATTCTGCAGATTTCCATAGGAATTTCTAAAAGTTAACTAAGAGCACATACATACAAAGACAGATACTGCATAAAACGTACACAGACATGGAGATATTGATTGACTGATTGACTGGCTGATTGACTGATAGACTGAGATAGACGGACAGACAAAGATACAATAAATTTCAACTCAGTGCCTGGTCTGTGACTGATATAATGAAAACTGCATGAAGAAAATGAAACAAATGCATTCGGGGGCCAAATGATAATCGCCCGCCATAATATGGTGTTGAGTAAGGTACAAGATAATTATATACAAACCAAATATGAAGAAAAATCGCAAAACCGTACGTAATTTAGTCACCGCGTTTCACGAAAAGCCAATCCATACTAAAACACACAAGGCGGCTGGCATTCAATCGTCTTTTATCACATCCTCATCAAGAGAAATAGGTTACTGCACATCCACATAGTTGCTATTTTCTGAAAGTTTGGTGAAGCTCGTGCACAACTTTTCGAGATATTATGGCAACACACACATACACACACACACACACACACACACACACACGTCTTTCTGCCTGTTTTTACTTTCAGACAATTTCACTCAGCGAAGGAGAAACCATTGGCAGTAAAGGGGCTTATAATATTAAGGAGCATCCTAGAAACAGATGCCTCCCACGCCCCCCCCCTCTCTCTCTCTCTCTCTCTCTCTCTCTCTCTCTCTCGAACATCCCAGAAACAACTGCTTCCCACACCTTCTATCCTCTCTCTCTCTCTCTCTCTCTCTCTGCAACCTGACTCCCTCCTGCCCTCCCCTTATCTATCGTTTCTCCCCGTGAGTTGTGATGTGTGTGGGCAGCGGCACTGAATCTTTTACACATATGTATTTCTTTGTATCTGGATTCCTACGCCTACCTTACGTGTGGCATGTGTAGTTCATCCGTTAATTCTCTATCTAAAAATATTGTTTCTGTATATGGCACATGTTCCTTGTATCATCTGTAGTTTTCATGCGTATGTGTAAATATCTAGTTTCTTAAACATATCTATCTACCATCTACGTCTATATATGTACTGTATATCTGTATGTACTGTATATGTACAGTATATGCAGCTAGGTAGATAGATTAATAGACAGACTGCGATCGGTTGATGGATGGATATAAATAAATAGATAGATAACAGTACCTCCACAAAAAAGGAGAAGCTCTCACATTTTATTTTTCATTTATCAATCTCTCAGTTCTTCCTACCTAACTGAATAGGGAGGCTGCCAGAGATCGAGCAGCATGGACAGCCGCCATAAGGTGACCAAGGCCGACGCATGCAAGCACGTTGGAGCTTCAATAAACGATACGATCGGTACCTACCTGCTTATGTGCAAAACAAACATCATCCTTGTTCTTAATATTACAAACATCGTCATTATCAACTTCTCATCGTCGTTATCTCTATTTCTCTCTATCTATAGGAATAGATAGTTAGACAGATAGACAGACATATAGATAAATAGACAGATATAGACAGACAAAGTGATTGGTGGACAGATACACATGGGTATAAAAAGATAGATAGATAGATAGGTAGGTATAGACAGACCGACAGACTGATATACACATATAGATAGATACAGATAGAGAGATAGACATATATATATATATAGATAGATAGATAGATAATAATGTATACACATATGGCACCCAAAATTCTTATCATCTCGTCATCTCCTCGTGGACGATACCTAATCATCTGGACCCCGACAGGACAATTGAGGAGTGAAATGGGAACAACTGCCCTTATGACGCTGGAGTGGCAGGCAGAGGAATGAGAATGGGAACTGGAATGGGAATTTGAGGGTTGGTGAAGTGGGAATAGGTGGGTGGGAGTGGGAACGGGAATGACAGGGGGTATGGGAATGGGAATGGGAGGGTGGGTAGGAGTGGGAATGGAAATGGCGCAGTGGGTGTAGGAAGAGGAATGTGGATGGGTTGGAGTGGGAATGGAAATGACGGAATGGGAATGAGAATTAAGAAGGTGGGTTTGAAAGAAAGAGAGATTAAGGGGGTAGGAATGGGAATAGGAATGGCAGAGTGGGTTGAAGTGGGAGTAGGTGATTTTCTTCATGACGAAAAAAAAGAACCCAAGACTTAAAGCCTCCAGTGAAAACAAACAAGAAAGAATGCCACAATTGTTCAGTTCGAGTAGGTTAGATGAAAAGGCTAAGGGTAGGTAGCACAGGGGAATATGTGGGCGTTAAAGCGAGTGGGTGTGGTAATGACTGTGGGTAGGATTAGGAATTTGAAAGGGATCTTAAGAAGCAGTAGGTGAGTGGAAATGGATAAATGAAAGAGAGATGGATTTCGAATCTGGAGTGATAGTGGGTGGGAGTGGGAATGGCAATAGGTAGATTTAAGAGTAAATGAGTGAAAGTGGGAAAGAATAGACGGAGGACATGTAATAATATATGAAGGAACGACAATGCTGTACTCACGGTTTAATGAAGCACACCGTGGCAACAATGGCTGAAACACACTTACCTGTAATTGAAAGCAGTGTTAAAGGAACCAAGAATCAGCCAATATTCATTTACCTATTTATTGCATACACACTGTGACATCATTATCCTGAGGTTGCTTCCAGTCCTTTTTTTTTTTTTTTTTTTTTTTCAGGCGGACTAACGAAACTCCCCCCCCCTCTCTCTCTGGCTGTGACGTTAGCAAGAGCAAGAACCATAAATATGCGCATAACTAAAAGTATTACCACTGAATCCTTTGTTGCGCTACACTTTTCTCAATTGCAGCTAACCATGGCGGGGATTCTCTTTGCTGAGCTGCAACTAAATGAACTGTGGAAGCGACCATTGATTATATCACCATCGGCCCACGTTTGTTTACCTGCGAAATGAAAACGTCTCCCAACTACAGAGTCTATAGTTTTATGCACTGGCTGCTGGGCTCTTCCATGTCAGCCCGAAATACCTGAGATCATTCTTCCACCTAACTGTCTCATTTCCCCTCTGTGTGGCATGTAGGACCTTTGGGTCTCAGGAAGCGGCTTGTTAAACACACACCCACACCCACACACACACACACACACACACACACACACACAAAGCATTTTTAAAGATTCATAATACCAAACTGATTACACCGTCCTCGATAAATCCCGTCAACCGCACTACATCACCCACTCCTTGCCCGTGACCTTGGCCCACGACCTTGGAGTCTGATATTTAATAAGTCACCTCCGCTGGACTGCAACAAACTCGCCGTCAAGTTGTGCTCAACATGTTGGCCAGAGTTTTAGCGTCACACCGGAGTTTGCCACCGTCGCCGTCACTCAGTTCGCCGAAAGCCACATTATTTAAACTCTGTGAATTATTAATTAGTTCTTCAAGGTGTCTTCTTATTTTTTTTTTCAGCAGACGAATTAATTTGGCTTAATGAGATAATGAAGGCCAAGGCGTACATCACCTGAACTTCTGGGCTGTTCTTAATTACCTCAATACTTTCACATCTCTCAAGCTGAATAAAACTGTTTGGTGGTAATAAGAATAATATGTACGTCTCTCAAGTTCAATACAATAGTCTCGTGGTAACAAGAATAAAGTTCAATTCAAATATCTCGAAACAAGAAGAAAACTTAAATATTCGATTGACGGAGACTGTTTTTAAGCCTTTAACTGTGTGAGGTCTTACTTGAAATAAATATAATCATCTGGAAGTGTCAAAAATACCCCCCACCCACCCACCCAAAAAAAGGTTTAGTGTTGAAGAATTGAATCCTTTCACTACCAGAACGTCGCTTACATCCTATTCTTGCTTCCACAAGACGATTTTATTCAGCTTATATTTTGAACTGAATGGTCGATCTCCCTACGTTCAACAAACTGTCTAGAAAGCGCAATAATAATAATAGCCCTGCTCATGAGATTTATATAATCTTCGACACCACTGCAATCCAAGACACAGCATCCTCTCTCTCTCTCTCTCTCTCTTCTCTCTCTCTCTCTCTCACTCACTCACTCTCTCTCTCCCTTCTTACCCTGCTCTCTGGCTACCCTTACGAGAGCAATATCCCTTCGGTCCCACGCGTAGGAGTTACCTTGCTCTTGCTCGTATTTACGGAAGGAATTAGGAATATGAGAGGGACTCGTTCTCCTCAAAATATTTTCTACAAGACGGCCTCCCACTAGACTCTCTCTCCCTCTGTGGCTTATTCATATCACCTCTTAATTTCTCTCCTTTTCTAAATAACCTTCCTTTCTCTTAATTTCTCTTCTCTTCTTCCCTTTGTCTCTCCTGTTTATTCTCTTTCTCGTCATTACCTTGTTTTTCGTCAGTCTTCCCTCTGTAAAAATCTTCCGTCTCTTCCAAGTCTTGATTCATGTAATTTTCCACCAGATACCCTCCTTAGAGACCACATTATCCTCATACCCTCCGCTCTCTCTCTCTCTCTCTCTCTCTCTCTCTCTCTCTCTCTCACACACACATCATTTTTATTTCTGCTTATGCTTTCTTTGTTTTTACATTATTATTCCAGCATCTACTCACCTTATTAACCCATTTCACTTCGTCCTTCATTCACTTCCATGGTCCCTTCCTCATTTACCCATATTTTTAAAACTAATTTCTTTCTAATATTTGATTTTCTTGCCAATTCGTTCTTCAATTCTCATTTATCATTTTTTCATTCCCTTTTACTCCTCTCCCTTTTTAATTTCCCTTTACCTACGTGCTC
Organism: Coenobita brevimanus; assembly: GCF_032717465.1. Classification (NCBI taxonomy): domain Eukaryota; kingdom Metazoa; phylum Arthropoda; class Malacostraca; order Decapoda; family Coenobitidae; genus Coenobita; species Coenobita brevimanus. The sequence goes on from NC_137063.1 coordinate 39,938,453, forward strand.
CTACTTTACCTTCCACATCCTCTCTCTCAGTTTCTCTCCTCCCCTTTATTCCCTTCACCCCTTAATCCTCTTTCCCAATCTTTATCTTATATTTTTACTTCCACCTTTTTTTTGTATCTATTTTCCTTCCCCCACCATCTCCATCTTTAACGCTGTTTCCCTGCCCCTATCTTCTTTATCTTCTTTCTTTTACATAGCACTTTCTCTCTTACATTCCTTTCATTTTCTCTCTGACCATCGATCGCGCATCTCTCTCTCTCTCTCTCTCTAACTTAGGATCAGTATATATTATCTTTCAACTATCACATATACCATAGAAAGCCTTACTGATTAGATGAGTCTTTCCCTCAAAATTAAAACCAATATATACCATCATTTCAACTTTCACATATAGAAAACCTTGCTGATTAGACGAAAATCTCTCTCTCTCTCTCTCTCTCCAACCCACGCGCCTTGCTAACCCTTCCACATACGAGTCAACGCTTCGCTTGGCTTTACTGTTTTTATTCTTCCTCTTCCTCTTGCCTCTATCCATCAGTTTTGTTCCTTCTCTTTACCTGTCAGGTGTCTCCCTTCATTCCTGCCTTCTTTATCGCTTTCCGTCTAGTTATTCATACAGTTTACAGTCTTCTTTATTATTCTATTTTTCTTTAACTTAAAATTCGTCCTCGTTTCCATTTATTATACTTTTCATATTCGTCTTTCCAAATATCCCCCCTCCTTTTATTTTTACCTGTTATTTATTTTTTCGTATCACCCCCCCTTTCCTCTCTCTCCCTCCCTCTCTCTCTCTCTCTCTCTCTCTCTCTCTCTCTCTCTCTCTCTCTCTCTCTCTCTCTCTTATTTTACTTCCTTTGCTCCCCCCGCCTATGTTTTTGTTGTCTAACTTTCATCAGTATTTTCTTTCTTATTTCTCTTTCCCCCTTACTTTCCTCCACAACTTTCATCATTCCCGTCTCCTCTTCCCCTTATTTCTTCTCCAGTCCTCCTTCCTTCGCTCCCTTCATGTATATTCTATATCAAAATTTCACGTCCCTTCCCTCTCACATTTTCTCTCCATTTTTTTTTTCTGGTTCCCCTACCCATATTTTCTCCCCATTACTCCTTCCCTCTATCTCTCCTCCCCAGTTCTCCTTTCACCTCTCCCCTCGCCTTTCTCTCCCTCCTTCCCCTTCCCATATTTTTTTCTCCATTTTTTTCACTTCTGTCCCCTCAGTCCCTTAACATGCTTCTCTAACCCTCCTCCTTCTCTCTTCCTCTCCTTCCTCTTTCAGCTGCCTCCTACACCATCATCCCTCTTTATCTCCTATTCCAGCCTACTCATCCTCTCTTTCTCTCTCTCTCTCCCCTTCATGCTCCGGGGAACGCCTGATATCACACTGCCAGAAGGAAAAAAGAAATGAGAATCTTTCATCATTGTTCCCTTGGCCATTCCTCAGATGAAGAACCACGATCCCCTCCCCTTTCCCTCCCCCACTCCCTCTCTCTCTTCCTTTCCTCCCTTCCTCACCCTACTCCCTCTTCTCCCTCTTACCCAACCCTTACCTGCTATACATCCCCTCTCTCTTCTCCAGCCTTCACTCCCTCTCTCTCCATATACCTCTTTGTTTCACTTTCATTTTTATCTCATACATTTCTTTCACCATGCCTCTCCTTCATAAATGTATCTTTCATTTATTTGCCTCTATCCATCTTCCCAATATTTCTGATCATTCATTGCTCTGTCTACATGTTTATTGCTTTATATAATATTTTCCTTTCTTCCTTGTCATATTTTTGTTCTCTCTCTCTCTCTCTCTCTCTCTCTCTCTCTCATACGTTCATCTCCCCACACTTCCCTTTCTTCTTTCTACCCCACCCCCCACCATTCCCTTCACCTTCCATTATCGTTTCATACACTCCTCTCCCCCCCCCTCCCTTACCTTTCCTTTCACCTGTTTTCATCCCATCTCATACAGCTCACCCATCGACTCTTCTTTCAACCCTACCCCCCCCCTCTCTCTCTCTCTCTTATTCCGAGGTGGTCTGGCAGTATATGGAGTTAAGAGATTGCCTGGATGAGCGTGGAGTGGGTGGATGGGAGAAGAAAAGGAGAGCCAGAAACCAGGTGAAAGGGCCAGGTAGTGGAATACATGAAGGACAATGGCAAGTCGTGGAAGAGAGGTCATTGCTAAGTACCTGAAGGCCAATTTTGTTAGCTACCCTCTTACCGGCTGCGGTGTCAGACAATAGATAGTAAGATAAATAGACTGATAGATGGACGGGTAGATAGGGTGCCGCTCAAACACCGCCAGTGCAACATTAATTACAATCAATTATAGCGTTGCAAAAATGTTCCCTAAGGCTTCCCATAACGACGTATTGCATATTTCATTAATAACTCCCATTAATTTACTTTTATCTCGAAACTCGCCTTTACCCTCTCACTTCAATGAACGCACTTGGTTATTTGATTCCTGCTAACATCAGATTTTACTCAGCTCTGGAAAGTTAAATTTGAGTTTAGGGAAGTCGAAAGTTAACAAAAAGAAATGCCCATGTTACCCTGTTTCTAAGTCATTTTCACAGGTAAATAATACGTACGGTTTTACCAAAAAATATAATTAAGTATATTTGAACCCGGTTTCTGGAGAGGAATTCACACATCCCAATAAATCTTTAGATGGAAACATACGAGATTCTTTGAAACCCACTGACTATGAGGGTTTCCCATGGCTGAACAAAAGCGCGTTGTGTTAGAATACATGTAATACTCAGATAATGCAGAAGTATTACAAGACACTATCATACAACTGCCACAACACCCCCCCCTCTCTCTCTCTTTCTCTCTCTCAATAAACAAATAAGTAAATAATGGATAAATAAAATCACCTGGTAGTAATAGGACCAACACAAGAAGCTGCCATTATACAAAAAGGGGAAACAAGAATACAATGCAACCTTGAGCTTTTCCTGCGCACTTTCCAAACCTCGCTGCCCTTCTCATATTACATGGATTCTCTCTCTCTCTCTCTCTCCCTGATACCATATTTCGTCGATATATTTCTCAACATCTTTTTACTTGTGTTTAAATATTTCTCTCTCTCTCTTTCTCTCTCCTAATTATACGACTCCTCTCTCGAAATCCTCCTCAGCAAAACAGCTTTTCTGAAAGACGAGATTCCTCCCCTCCGGGTTTCCCTTCCCTTCTCAGCAAAACTCCTACACATTTCCTATTTCCTCAATATATTTCTTATCTTTTAACCCCCTCCCCTCTCTCTCTCTCTCTCTCTCTCTCTCTCTCTCTCTCTTTCTCTCACACACACACACACACACACATTATTGCATGCTCATCTAAATTCTTCACAAACCAGCCACATTACTTCACAATTCTCTTACCCTTTCATCATTTTTTTTCTGTTACTCAGATATGTTCATTTCCTTTAATCTGTTATTGTCATCATGCCACTATTACAAAATTACTGAGGTGGGATGCATGTAAACAGAATTAGCAAATACAGACACGCAGAACTATAACTAAAGGGCGATAGGAAATGGAACATACCTCAATTTGCTCACCATTCAAGCCTTCAGAATCCCAGGTTGAGCCCCAGATACACAAACACACCCTTCATACCTTCAGTTAACCCTTTCAGCCCCAAGAACCTTGTCACGGGGTTTTTATAATATCACGATAATTTTGATATAAATGCTTAAATATTATTTAATTTGATAATAATATTCAATAATATTGAAGAGCAGAGACAATGGTTGTCTTGCTACATCAAGCAACGATTACTTTACGTTGGCTTAGCACGATTCTCTGAGAACGAGAATTTATAAACTTCCTCAACAGTACACAGCAGAGACTAATTACTCACAATTGCTGAATTACTGTACTGTTAGCCTCTGGAGAAAGTTACATCACCCCTGACAATAAATAACTAATACTAATAATAATAACATCAGGTTCTTGCTGATGCATTAACTCCTGGCACAACGGATTTTAAGTTAATACAAGACTGGTCTAAGTACCAGTTATGAATAGTAAAACGTTTATGCAAGCTAGGAGCTATATGGGAAATAAGCTTAATTATGGAGAAATGAAACAAGATTTACTCTACATTAAGCTCAAGAAATAGAACTGTTAAATTTATTAATTACAAAAATAAATTTAACATTACATTTCAAATCAAATCAATGAGACGCACTCGCTCACTCACTCACGCAATAGCTAAATACTTACGCCTAGGGAAAAGCACCTTAATTAAACTCTTATAACTAGAAAATACACAAAAGAAATACTATAGTCGATGAATGCTGCGTATCACCAGATGGGTGGGAAGACTGGACTAACTGTGAAGTGGAGTTTGGGTACTAGCTGACCTCTCACACTGCGGCACAGGTCCTTCCTCCGTCACATCAATCACAAGACTGAATTCAAATAATGTATGGGCAGGAAGCACGAGCCACCGGAAGAAGGCGTGGCTAACGGTTTATGCAAGTAGAGGCGAACGATAAAGAAACAATTGTATCGCTCAGTAGCGCACTTAGTGACGTGCATTAAATCGGTCACTTTTGAAAGTGACGAATTATTTGAAAAGTATACCCCGAAATGGAGAGAGAAACGGTTAACTGAGCGATACACAGTGAGTTTTCCACTAATAGTTCGTGGCTTCTCACAAAAAGGAAATGTCGCGAATTGATTCGTGACATTACGCCCCATGAAAATTAAATCTTTCTTCCTTCAGAAGAAAGATTTCAATATACATATATATAAATCCTAACTCAGTCACACAAGATTCACACTGTGGTGTGTGCTATCCTGCTACAGGAGAAAATCGCAGTCGCCAGTGAGTGAAAAAACCTCGTATTTACGTTAATAGAAGCAAGCTTGAGGGAAAAACTCCGTGACGACGGTGAAAATCCTGTACTCAGGTCAAACTGAGCGAAAATTCGCTACATTTACACTGACAACTAATTGTTGTGTAGCGTGGTGTATGTAATACACGGTGTAGGTGTGACAGTTGTAGTGTAACTGTACCTATGTGTAAAATGACGCAGTAAATAATATGGCGACGACGAAGGCAGAGGAGAAGAGGCGGCAGCGTGCGGCAGACGATCAGCTGGTCCGCACAGCAAAACTGCTACACCCATTGCTGAACCTGCAAAACCAATTGAGGTGGAGCATCAAAAGTGTCAATGAGACAAAATTCTTATTAAGTTACAATTACTCTCTCTGCCTAGCAGTCAGTGCTACGACATTGCATTCGAGGTCGCCATTAATTATAGCACACGATTATGTTTCAACAAGTTGAGAATCCCTGTGCAAACTCGGGTCTTCCATAGCCTCGAACTGCACACGGGTCCTCAACCTGTGCCTTAACCTACAGTTCTTATATTAATATTGGAGAGCTGAGAATCCTTGTGCAAACTTGGGTCTTCCATAGCCTCAAGTCGCCTCTGCAGAGTTCTCACTTCCCCCTTAACCTACAGTACTTATATTAGTATCGGGGAGCTGAGAATCCTTGTGCAAACTTGGGTCTTCCATAGCCTCAAGTCGCCTCTGCGGAGTTCTCTCTCGAACGTCCCCCTTAACCTACAATACAATACTTATATTAGTACCGGGAAGCTGAGAATCCTTATGCAAACTTGGGTCTTCCATAGCCTCAAGTCACCTCTGCGGAGTTCTCTCTCGAACTTCCCCCTTAACCTACAATACTTATATTAGTATCGGGAAGCTGAGAATCCTTGTGCAAACTTGGGTCTTCCATAGCCTCAAGTCGCCTCTGCGGAGTTCTCACTTCCCCCTTAACCTACAATACAATACTTATATTAGTACCGGGAAGCTGAGAATCCTTGTGCAAACTTGGGTCTTCCATAGCCTCAAGTCGCTCTGCGGAGTTCTCTCTCGAACTTCCCCCTTAACCTACAGTACTTCTATTAGTACCAGGAAGCTGAGAATCCTTATGCAAACTTGGGTCTTCCATAGCCTCAAGTCGCCTCTCAACTTCCCCTTAACCTACGGTACATATATTAGTACCGGGAAGCTGAGAATCCTTATGCAAACTTGGGTCTTCCATAGCCTCAAGTCGCCTCTCAACTTCCCCCTTAACTTACGGTACATAACATGTATGTACAGGCCCTGGACATAATGTGTCCTGTGGGGCCAATGGGCGAGACGTCAGGTCTGCACCCACTTCACCACTACCCCGTCTCTCAACTGACTCAGAGATTACAGGTGTAGTTACAAATGGCACAGGAAGGGCATGTCCCTGATTAGTGGTGATACTTTGGCACACACTGCAAGAACGGACAAAACTATCTATGTCCCGTCCCATCCCTGGCCAGAAAAAGTCAGCTCGGATACGGCCCTGGGTCTTCCTTTTGCCCATGTGACCTCCTGAGACTGAACAATGACCCCATTGTAACACTGCTAGGCGGTACTTGGCGGGAACGACAAACTGCAGTCGAACCTCGCCCTCGGGTGTTCGTGACTCACGGTAGAGCCGTCCTTGTTTACGAAGGAACTTGGCTCGACCTCCCCGTGAATACTTTATCACTCGACCCTTTTGTCTGTTCCGCACGGTAGCAAGTGTCGGGTCAGAATGTTGTTCTTGTACAACAAGTTGACTACACATCAGATCTTGCGGCGATTCAATGATCACTGGGGTGACACAATCTGGAGCCTCAGCCATGGCTCGTGTCACCGCAGCAGCCGAAGTCTGAGTAGCGCCATCGGAGCAACTATCCTTGATTCCTTGAATATTGCCTACTATTAAGTCAAATAGAGGCTCTGGCATGACAACTGCAAGTGTCGTACCAGTATAAAATGGAGATGCCACCTGGATACATGCCTCAGGGAACAATCTCACTGATCCATCAATAAGCTTTGCATGGATCTGTCGACCTGTATACTGCTCAGGCCGAACTAAACTCTGCTTAACAGAGCAACCTGAGGAACCATTGTCTCTCAGGACCTTCACAGGAATGTCTCCCACAAACCCTGGCTGAACAAGGAAGGCACTGTCACCTGTGGGGGGGCCTGTGGAGGAAGCAGCTAGCCACTCATGAGGCTGCTGAATTGATGTGGCAAACATTGTGCCTTGAGGGCCATATACCTGAGAAGATGGAACATTGGCCATCTGTGGAGGGGGGCTCACTGTCACTGTGGGACCTGTGAACTGTGGGGAAGTACCCACACTGGTAGGGACGTGACCACCAGGCTGCTGCTGAGGAATGAAGGCTGCATTCGCTTCCTGCCTCTTTTGAGCTGGTGGTGAAAAAGTTTGTCCCGACGGTCGATTGCGTGGCTGATACTGCTGCTGGTTAGGGTACTTGTTGTACCTCTTCCACTCAGGTTTCTGAGTGTTCCGCCCCTGGTCCTTCCACTGCGGTTTTGGACCTCGGCCACTACTCTGAGAATGGCCCTGGTGCTGGGATTCAGTCTGAGACGGCTTCCCAGACCTGGCAGTATCCTTTCTGCTCCAGGTGCCCTGCTTACGAGCTTGATACCCGTATGCAGTAAAGAATGCGTCAGCCCTCTCTGCCACTTGGCTGGCATCTTTCACCTGGCAGATCTTAAGCTGTGCTATGAGCTCAGCAGGCCACGACCTCTCCAGCTGTGTACGCAGCATAAGGTCAATTATCCCCTCACGCGTGGAAGGAGTTTCATCTTTCTCCATCCACTCATTTAAGTAAGCTGTGAGACGATCAAGGAACTGAACAGCTGTCTCCTTGTCTTGGAGACGAGCTCGCATGAACTGAACTTTGGCGTCGTCTACTGTGAGACCATACGCCTTAATGAGTGCAGCTTTCATCATCTCATATGTGAGATTGTCTCCACGAACTCTGTGGAGAATATCGAGGGCAGGGCCCTCAAATAGGCTAAGAAACTGAAGCCGCTTAGCTGCCTCATCCAGTTGATATAAGTCTGCCATGTCCTCAAAACGAGCTATGTACGGCTCGATTCGCTCGCTTTCCTTGTATGAAGGAAGCTTGATGCGTGGGGTCGCCAGGACATGTGCAGGAGGGAACGCTCGTGGAGCTTGGACCAACTGCACCAGACGTGTCTGAAGCCAAGGAATCTCGCTTGAGCTTCAGCACTTCAAGTTCATGTCTCTCGCGTGCTTCTCGCTCGGCACGTTCGTGTTCTCGTTCTCTGTCTCGTTGTTCACGCTCGTATTCGCGCTGTTCTCGCTCTTTTTCTAACTCGAGCTCGCGTTGTTTCTGCTCGTATTCGCGCTGTTTCTCACGCTGCTCTTGTTCATAAGCACGCTCTCTTTCACGTTCCTCACGCTGTTCTCGCTCGTATTCGCGCTGTTCTCGCTCGCATTCGCGCTGAATCCTACGCTCTTCACGAGCATCTTTCTCACGTTCTTGCTCGTAATTGAACCGTGAGAGAACGTAACTCTGTATTTTCTCTGGGTCTGTGAGACCAATATCTTTGGCTTCCTGTACATATACAGCTGTAGCCATGATGCTAGCTCAATTTACTAAGTAACCGAAATTGAGTACTGACTGCTTAGCGACGAATACTAATAAACACAAGTAAAGAATACAGACACAAGCTAGTGGTGACCAGTCTTATCTAGTTAACTGGCAAAAATAAATCAAAAATGTAAATGACTGGGAAGACTCAATAATAAACACAATGGGTACACTGACTTCCCAGAAGCGAATAAAATCGTCTGGCGTTACCAAGAATAAACTAGAGTTAAGTACTCTATTGATTAATAAAGCAAAATTCACTTGCTAAATTAAGGGTAAACACCAGTAAGCTTGTGTCTATAAACTCTAATGATAAATACCTAAATATGAATGAGTGAGCACTATCTCGTGAATAGCTTTAGAGCTAGGAGTTAATATCCTGGAATGAGGTCGCCAATTGTCACGGGGTTTTTATAATATCTCAGTAATTTTGATATAAATGCTTAAATATTATTTAATTTGATAATAATATTCAATAATATTGAAGAGCAGAGACAATGGTTGTCTTGCTACATCAAGCAACGATTACTTTACGTTGGCTTAGCACGATTCTCTGAGAACGAGAATTTATAAACTTCCTCAACAGTACACAGCAGAGACTAATTACTCACAATTGCTGAATTACTGTACTGTTAGCCTCTGGAGAAAGTTACATCACCCCTGACAATAAATAACTAATACTAATAATAATAACATCAGGTTCTTGCTGATGCATTAACTCCTGGCACAACGGATTTTAAGTTAATACAAGACTGGTCTAAGTACCAGTTATGAATAGTAAAACGTTTATGCAAGCTAGGAGCTATATGGGAAATAAGCTTAATTATGGAGAAATGAAACAAGATTTACTCTACATTAAGCTCAAGAAATAGAACTGTTAAATTTATTAATTACAAAAATAAATTTAACATTACATTTCAAATCAAATCAATGAGACGCACTCGCTCACTCACTCACGCAATAGCTAAATACTTACGCCTAGGGAAAAGCACCTTAATTAAACTCTTATAACTAGAAAATACACAAAAGAAATACTATAGTCGATGAATGCTGCGTATCACCAGATGGGTGGGAAGACTGGACTAACTGTGAAGTGGAGTTTGGGTACTAGCTGACCTCTCACACTGCGGCACAGGTCCTTCCTCCGTCACATCAATCACAAGACTGAATTCAAATAATGTATGGGCAGGAAGCACGAGCCACCGGAAGAAGGCGTGGCTAACGGTTTATGCAAGTAGAGGCGAACGATAAAGAAACAATTGTATCGCTCAGTAGCGCACTTAGTGACGTGCATTAAATCGGTCACTTTTGAAAGTGACGAATTATTTGAAAAGTATACCCCGAAATGGAGAGAGAAACGGTTAACTGAGCGATACACAGTGAGTTTTCCACTAATAGTTCGTGGCTTCTCACAAAAAGGAAATGTCGCGAATTGATTCGTGACAAACCTGAACATTATATACGGCCGAAGAATGACATTTCGATTAAAGGGGTTCATTGCAATCCTAACTCATCTCTTCACTACCATACGACTCTTAGAAACCATAAAATCGTGTGGTAACAGCAAAGAACTAGAAACCAATCAGATGGCGCATACCTCCGTCACAGTCGATAAGATCCAAGAACTGCTGCTGTAATTCCTCCTTCCCATCACATGAACATTTTTACAAGCTTAGTCAATTAATTCAACGGTCTTCGTCCGCCCTGTAACACAATCTCAGGGAGAGCATATTTCTTCCAACGCACATAAATTTAAGATTCATCCCTCCGTCCGGATCCGGATCCATCTCAAAATCTAGCAAATTTTTTCATGTCTCTCTGCCCACCTAGCCACCAAATCACACTAAAAAACGAAAAAAGAAATATACAAACATGGGTGAACACATAACTTCCGCCTAACTTCGCTGGCGAAGGTACTAAAATAAATAAAGACATAACCGCAGTGATGTGGTTAATATTTGTGTAATTTCTAAATATTGCTTAAATTCACATTCCTTACATTCTCGGTTGTCCTCTATATAAACCATATAATTTCACCTACTGAACATATTTCCCGCTATCGACCACTTCGGCAAGAGTTCGCATTTTGTCATATTTCAAGACCCATTACACGACAGTCCTCTTGTTCTGGATGACACAAGACGATTTCCTTTCCATTCAGACAATAAACAAAGCAAAACTATCATTAAATCAGCAGACGGATTTTTAGTTCGTTCTACCAACAAACGACATAATTCAACTTCTCGTACTTAGAGGTTAATTTTCGTCACGTGCATGTTAAATCCATCATGATCACGTCAAATTTAACATTCTATTTACTAATCCTAAAGTGACTTCATTCAGATTAAGGTGAGCCATTAGAACTGACTGATAATTCTTTTTTTTAATATCTATCTTAAAGCTTAAACTAAACGTATAAAATTTGTTGCACAAAATCATCATACGTTTCCCTCACTTCGACTGTCTTCCACAAATTCAACATTTCTGGCACTAATATCCTCTCCCTTCAGTTTTATGTCTTGTGTTTTCTCATATTACTCTCTTATTCCGCCCACCTGCGTCGTCTTTTCTCGCCGGAGTTTCTCTCTCTCTCTCTCTCTCTCTCTCTCTCTCTCTCTCTCTCTCACACACACACACACACACACACACACACACAAGGTTAAACCGAGATATTATTCTTCAACTTTGAAATACATAAAAACTTGGTAATGAGTCTCTCTCTCTCTCTCTCTCTGCTCCATGCCTCCTTTGTGTCTGCCTTTTTCTTCTTCCTCCTTTTTATGGTTCCCTCTTTCTACATTCTTCCATGCCTCTCCTAGTTTCTCTCTCGTTTCCTCCTTCATACCTCTCATACTTTGCATTCTTTTCTCTCACACACATTCTTCCTTCCATTCGTCATTCTCTCTCTCTCTCTCTCTCTCTCTTATTCAATTCTAGCCACCTTTTCTCCTTCATACCTTCCCTCCTTCCGTCCGTCTCTCTTACCCTCAAACTCTCCATCTCACGCCATCCTTCTCCCATTCTCTTGACTTACCTATTACCTTCTTTCTTCCTCTCCCTTCCAGACATCCCTCTCTCCTTCCCCTCTCTCCCTTCCTCCCTCCCTCCTTTCCATATGTCCCTCTCTCCTTTCCTTCTCTCCCTCCCTCCCAGCCTCCATTCCATACGTCCCTCTGTCCTCCCCTTCCCTCCATCCCTCCCTCCCTTACACACGTCCCTCTCACCCTCTTTCCTTCCCTCCCTCCCTTCCTTCCTCCCTCTTGCCCTCAATCTCTCCATTTCTAACCCCCGCCAAGGTCAAGCATTCTTCTCTTGTCTCGTACGGTCATAAAGCCAAGGATCTCTCTCACAAACATCATAATTTGGAGGCCGCCACAATGAAAGATGGATGGACGGGAGGTAGGAAGGAAGGAAGATGTAGCGAGGATGGAAAGAAGATGGAGGAAGGGAATTCGGAGGAGGAGAAGCAGCAGGATGAAAAAAAAAAAAGAATGAAAATGAATAGTAGTAGTAGTGGCAGGAGGAGGAGGAAGAGGAGAAGGAGAGGGGGGCGGGGGAGAAAAAGGAGGAAGACAATAAAAAAAGTATCCGCAATAAATAACTACAGAAACAGAAAATAAAAACATTCTGATAATACAAAAACGTGTAAGAAATCATCCCTTCAGTACGAGGTCTTTAAATGAAATTCGTGTATAAAGAAAAAACTAAAAAGAATATGGCGTGAGAGTGGTAATGGAAATAAGCAATCCTTCAGTAAACAAAAAAAATCGTCTGGAGAAAGCCGATGTAAAAAAAATAAATACCGTACCGTACTGAAAGGGTTAGGCCAAAGGTAGAAAAGGCAAACTAAACTAGAATGGATACTCTAGAAAGGAGGAAGAAGAAAGGAGATGATGACAGTGACAAAAGAATCCAGAAGAAACAATAATTCTCGGCCCTATCATTACCATAACAACCTTCATGTCCACTAATATACATGAAGCGGGTATGATCCAAAAAAAATGACAAAGGAAAAAACAATATGAAAGAAGTAATGAAAGTAAAGGAGACTGATAAAGAAGATAAGGAAGAAAGCAGACAAGGAGAACGAAAAAATACAATGAGAGCAAAGAAGCGAGCAATAAAGGTGAGAGGGGGAAAACTTACAGGGAAAAAAAACACATAAATGCAGATAAACGTAATTGTAAAATAATGACGTTATAACAGTTTTATCTGGCATATTCCGATGACATAAGATCGACGGTGTGGGGAGAGTTAGAGGATTCTGGCAACAGTGATTCTACCTACAGCCTATAAAGACTGTGAAGGGTGAAGGAGAAGAGGAAGATCGAGATGGAGAGGAGGATAGATATGGCCTAGTTTTGCCCTCAACGATATCGTAAAGAGTGAGGCAGAGAGAGGAGGAGAGGGATGTTGGGTCGATGGGAAGAATAAAAATGGAGATAGTGTTCTTTGTTTCAGTGACCTAATATCTCTTTTACTTTAGCTACCAAACAGACAAATGGATGCCGCTTCGGGGAGATCCATAGTATTAAGAGTCCTTGAGTGAACACATTTTATTTCTTTTTACTTCTGACTATTCAAGAAAGTTTTATTCAATGCTGGGAAATGCTCTCGTAGTGTAAGAGGTTTAAGACGGAGGGAACGGGAAATTGGGATAAATCAGAATGAAATAACGACAGGAAATTAATCTCCATCAAGGAATGGCGAAAAAACAGGGGGAAAAGGAAGAGATAAATAGGGTAAAGAGTGAGACAGAAAGTGTTGGGAGGAGAGAAGTTGAAAAAAATAAATAAATAAAAATGAAGAGAGGAAGAGGGGAAGGAACAATATAGGTCAGGGAGAGAGAGAGAGAGAGAGAGAGAGAGAGAGAGAGAGAGAGAGAGAGAGAAATAATAAAAGATCGAAGAAGAAAGGAGGACGGTAAACCAGACACAGAAAAGCAAGACATGGAAGATGTAAGAAGACAGGGAAAACACAGAAAAGAGGAGGTATCAAAGTAAGAAAGGACAAAGTAAAGACGGAAGAAAGGAAGAAATTACGAGACAGTGAAAGGAGGATGAAGGCAGAAGGGAGGAGGATGAAAGGGAAAAATGGAGACAGTGAAAGATTACTGATGGAAAAAGGGAAGCTGGTGAATGAAGCAAGAAAAAAGAATAAAGGAGAAAGGTAGGACGAATAAAAGGAAGCACAGGAGGCAGCGAAAGAAAGATGAAGGAGTAACAAGAAAGCGAAGGATGAAAAATGGCACGGCAAAAGGAAGGGAGAAAAAGAAAAGACGGCAAAATATGTATGATGAATGACAGAAAGGAAGGAGGAGAAAGGAGTAAGGAACGGATGATCCATAAGAAAAGGAGCAATGAAGAATAAGGGAATGAAAATTGGAAGTGGCTCTAAAAAAAAAAAGGGAAGGCACGATGGAAATGAAGAAGGCAAGATGGAAAAGAAAGAAGGCAGGATGAAATTAAACCCTGAACAGAAACTATGTAACATCTGTGGTGCTGAGGATGAAATAGGAAAGGAGGAGGAAGCGAGGAAGAAAATGCGGACGGAGAAATAAGAAAATGCGACGCACGATGGAGAAAGGGACGCAAGCGGAAGGAAGGGCAGCAAGGGGAAGGAAGGCAGCAAAGATGGATGGGAAAAGTATGGGAAAAAAAAGAGGAAACAGAGGAAAACTAGAAGAAAAAGAGGAGAGAGGAGAAAAGGAGACGAGTAAAGAATGGGAAGGAAGAATGAAATGGAAGGGAGAGTAAAAAATATAAACAATAATAATAATAATAATAATAAATGAGACACGAAAGAGTTACAACCGAAGTAGGAGGGGAAAGAGGGAAGGCAGGAGGGAAAATGAGAAGACAGACAGGGAACACAATAGAGAAGAGGATGGGTGATAGAGAGAGAAGCGAGAGAGGGAAGAGGGATGGGGAAAGAAAAAGGCAGAAAGGGAGTAGAAAAGAATACATGAGAAAGAGAAGGACGAGGGGTGACGGAAGAGTAAAAAGAAGAGAAAGGATGGGTGAAGAAAAATATGGACTAGGAGTGGAAGGAGGGAGTAAGAGGAATGGAATGATGGGAGGAGATGGAAGGGATGACGGGAGAGGCAAGAGGGAAGAGGAGGGGTGGAGGGATGGAGGAGGAGGAGGAGCGAGGGATCCAAAAGGAAGACCGAGAGATGAGACTTCTTTCTATAGGGGTCTTCCCATCGGATTTCGTATTGTGTCAGTATTGATCGTGCTATGATGCGTAGGAGGAGGTGAAGAGGGTGAGCGAAGATAAAAGAGAAAAGGAAATTGGTGGGAAATAAGGAGAGGGAACTCGTAGCATGTGGAGGACGAAGGGAGGGAGAGAGAGAGAGAGAGAGAGAGAGAGAGAGAGAGAGAGAGAGTTAATTTAAACAATAGAGGTAAACAATCAAGATATATAAGCAGTAACAGAGGCGAAAGGTAACATACAAGGTAACAAAGCTGATGATGATGATGTAAATGGATAAAGATATAAACAGCGCGTGCGAGCGCGATATTGATTGGATGTGTCACAATCACCCTTGATGAAATGTGTAACTTGGATGTCTGGTAATAGATAGATGAAATTACAACAGCAGTACAATAATGAAAACAACGACGACGACGACGACAATGGCGGCGGCGGTGGTGGTGGTGGAGATGGTGGTGGGGGTGGTGATGGTGGTGATGATGATGATGATGCAACTGGTAATTTCTTGGTCTGCCTTCGTCACTCTTCGTAATTATTGCTTATAAAACCTAGTCTCTTATGTGCCAGGCATCTTGAAGTGAACTAATCTTCAATTTGGTTTTCGTTCGAGTTCAACTTTATGTGGAGAGAACGAGTTTTGCAGTCTATACGTCTTGGGTTCCTTCTTCTGCGCACAAAAATGGGTGTTTATTGTATACTCAGATGTATCTCTATATTCTGTAAAGCTATAATTCTATCACTTATATATTCTTATCCATCCCTTCGTCCCCTACACACTCACGGGAACAATCCACATACTGTATATTTCAATACTATTTCCTTAGCACTTCCGAATCCTGCCGTTCATGTAAAACACACTAATTACAACGGTACATAAAGACAGACAAACTGAATACTGGAAAACTATGTAACCTCAAGCAATACAAGACAATTACAATAAAACGTGTTAAACAATTATTAACTATGGTAAAAAGCCATGCGATGCCAAACTTTTAAGTCTCAAAGAAATATTTTCAACCAGTATTTTTTTTTCTATTTCTTTCCTTATACTGCTGTTGTTGTTGTTGCTGCTACTGCTGTTGTTGTTAATGTTGTTGTTGTTGTAGCTATATATAAGTCCACCATTATTACTGACAATAGAAATTTTCGTGCTGTTCGCGAGGAGCAGATGTATGCAAACTAAAAAAAAAAAAAAATGCTTCAAAATACACAAAACTCCTTAAATAAAAAATAACCCACAACGCGATCCCTAATTAACGTGTAGCAGGGTTCATTCCAATAACAATCTGGCAGCCACGATAATTAATTATATCTACAATCAGAGCATAATTACATATGCAATTACCTAAAAAAACAATACCACAACCTCGTCTCTATTTCAATATACCACTTTTGTCAAATAAATGTGTGGTGAATACGTACCATCCCTACATTTCTATGACTTTCCATATATTTTATTTCATATATCAAATTTCCCCGATCAATCCAATCAACACAATTACCACCCTCACGTCAATTTCCAGCAATTTGCATTTTTATTTCCCCATGTTGGAAAATTTTTGGCCCCTCTCTCTCTCTCTCTCGTTTGTCTCTCTCTCTCTCTCTTTCTCTCTCTCTCTCTCTCTCTCTCTCTCTCTCTCTCTCTCTCTCTCTCGTACATGTCTGTTTTTATCTCTCTTACCTCTCTCTGGTAGCCTACCCCGATTCATTCTTAACCTGACATTGTTTTCACGCCAACCTTTCTATCTGCCTCACTCCAAACCTTTAAACCCACTCTCCCACACACACACACACACACACACACACACACACACACACACTGCCACAAATGAAACCCACAAAACAACCCACGTTCGTATCACACCAATTTCCACTTTCTCTCTCTCTCTCTCTCTCTCTCTCTCTCTCTCTCTCTCTCTCTCTCTCACACACACACACACACACACACACACACGTCAGCTTACTGAAAGGGTCTCACTATAGCCTACGTTTCCATGGCATACATTTGTCTTCATTAATTTTTCCTCACAACTCCTTCCAGTGCCCAATTCTGCTCTTCCTTTCTCTAATTCAGTGTCCGCTCTCTACCACAAATTTACCCTCTTCCCTCTTATATTCCTCCTCCCCTCCCCCTCTTCCGCCCTATCTTGTCCTCCTCCTCTCATTATTCCCTCCATTCCCATTTATTCTTTCCACATCGCCATCTCTTCCTTGTCCCATTCCCTAATCACCACGACATATATATCTTCACATTTAAGTCTACATTCACATCGCTTTTCCATTCATTATTTCCTATTTTCTTGTCGGGTTCGTTCCAAATCTCACCTTTTTTTTTAATAGTAACCTTATCCACTCAAATTCCAAAGCTCTTTGTCCTTTTCACTGCCCCGTCATAATTCATATTCCTATCACAATAATTCATTCTCTTAATCTTCCTTTATTCTCGTCACATACATTCCTATTTTTACCTTCCGGTTCCCCTCTCAATCTCTACTCTGCTTTATTTACCCACTATAGTCCATATTTTCATCACTCATGCCTAATCCCACCCTCCAATCCCACTCCAGTTTCCACCAATCCCTACTCCTTTTTATTTATACACTACCGCCCGTATTTTCATCACATCCATTCCCACCCTCATCATCGAATTCCACTTCAATCCCCCTAGTCCCTATTATCCTTTACTTATCCACAACAATCCACATTATCATACCTACTCATGCTCTCACCCTCCAATCCTAGTCCAAATTCCACCAATCCCTATTCCCTTTTATTTATCCAGTACAATCCACATTTTGCATCACACCCATTCCTACTCTCAAAATCCAATCCAATTCCAACGTGACCATCCCAGCCTTTCATTTCCCCTGCACAATGAGTGATAATGGGGTCCACTCTCCCAGCCCTTCATACTGATACGCCCATCCCGTGGCTGTTGTGTGTAGGGCTTAATCATATCACCCTGATCCCACACACACACACACACACACACACACACACACACACACACACGAGAGAGAGAGAGAGAGAGAGAGAGAGAGAGAGAGAGAGAGAGAGAGAGAGAGAGAGAGAGAGAGAGAGAGAGACCCCTTAACCCTTTCCCCCATCGTCCTCCCCAAAAACTACGCGCCTAAATTGATGCCTCTAAGTGTTCCCTAAACAATGAGGATTTGTTGTACCTAGTTCCTCCCCTAAAGCAAATCTACAGAAGTTTGTATTTTCTATTAGGCTATAATTATCTATTTTTATTCCTCTGTTTTCATTATACATTTCTATTCAGATATACAAAATAGCATTCCGGTCTTTCATTGTATTTGTGGTTAAGAAATACTGTTTCTGTGTGTGTGTGTGTGTGTATATATATATATATATATATATATATATATATATATATATATATATATATATATACACACTCCTTCACTCTTTTTCATAAACCATCCCTGCCTTTAATTTCCCATCTATAATGACAAATCCTGCTGTCCAATGCCCCTCCCCTTCATATCGATACGGTCCGGTTACCACTGCTGTGTGTAGGGCGTAATAATATCATCCTCTCCTCCCTCCCTCCCTCCCGCAGCCCTCTCCCCATCCTCCCCACCCTCCACCCTCCTGTTGTCCTATCCTCATCCTCCCCACCCTCCTCCCTTCCCTTGTCCTCTCAAATTAAACCTCTTGAATGATGCCTATAGTGAATCCAAAACAATGAGGAAAGTTTCATCCAGTCTTCTCTAAAGTAATCCACATTTTCGATCAGATCAATTCCTACTCTCACTATTTACACATCACTATTCATACGGATTTAGATATTCAAGTTACCATCCTTGTCTCCAATTTCCCCCTATAAATGAAAAATAATGTTGCCTACTCTCTCATAAACCATACCTACAGCGATCAATATTCTTCACATCCCTATTTATACCTATTTCGATATCCAAAGTACAATCCACGCCTTTCATTTTTCACCAATAAATGAAAATAATATCCACTCTCCCACAAAGCCAACGGCAGTCCATATCCTCTAGTGTATTCATTACCGGGTATTCATTCCTACTTTTACTATTTTCGTTCCACTATACATTCCTATTCAGGTGTCTAGATTACAACCCCTGCCTTTCATTTCGTCTGCACAATGCGTAATAATGGTGTCCACTCACCCAGCCCTCCGTGACGCCCTGGTTGTTGTGCGTCGGGCGTAATCATATCACGCTGCCCCCCCCCCCCACCTTCTCTCTCTCTCTCTCTCTCTCTCTCTCTCTCTCTCTCTCTCTCTCTCTCTCTCTCTCCTCGTAATATGCACACCGGATATTGAGCCCTATTCTCGTGGTCTTCAGAGGCTTCCCATCATCTCTTCCTTTCCTGTGTGTGTGTGTGTGTGTGTGTGTGTGTGTGTGTGTGTGTGTGTGTGTGTGTGTGTGTGTGTGTGTGTGTGTGTGTGTGTGTGTGTGTGTGTGTGTGTGTGTGTGTAAAAGCTACCTGTACCACATGACAATTTTAATAATTTTAAAAGAAACCTTTCGTCGTGAAGGTATAAGCCATTAGTACCCAAGCTCCCTGTGTGAGAGATTTTGCTGGAGAGGTGCTAAGAGTACCGCCCTCTGCTTATCGGCTCATCGTCGCTTCCCCCCTTTGTAACCTTAGAAAATGCCCAGTTCCGTCCTTCTGTGTTGGACGCTGGGCACAAATGGGTTAATAAAGCACTCGTAAGTTCTCGACTCATGACAAAGAAATATATCATCATCATCATCATCATCAGCAGCAGCAGCAGCAGCAGCAGCATCTATTATCTATGGGAAAAGCTATATAGAAAGGGGAAAAAGTAATCACATATCACATATAATGATCCACAGGTATACATGGCGAGTGATGAGAAGGGTGTGTGGTGAACTGAATGAAAGGAAGGCAATGATTGATTATGTGTGGGTCGATGAAAGGATGCGAAGATGTGTAATGGATGCAAGAGTGTATAGAGGTTGGGGGAGTGGACTTTCTGACCACTACTTGGTGGTGGCCAGAATTAGAATTCAAGTAAGATGGAGGAACAGAAGAAGGGAAAGACGAGAGGAAGGAGTAGTTACAAGGAGAGTGGAAAGGTTACAAGAGGATGAGAAAAAGGCAGAGTATAAGAGAGAAGTGGAGGATCGATTGGGCAAATATGAATTGGAGCAGATGGGAGACGTGGAAGGTGTGTGTAGGATATTTACAGAAGAAATATGTGCAGCATGTGATGTGGTGTGTGGAAGGAAGAGAAGACGGAGGGGGGTGCAAGGAACAGCGTGGTGGACTGAAGAGGTGAAACAGGCTGTGGCACAAAAGAAGAAAGCATACAATGAATGGATGAGAAATAGGGGCGTGGAAGAATTTGAGAGGCGGAAGAGAGAGTTATATGTAGAAAGAGAGAGGTGAAAAGATTAGTAGGAGAGAGTAAGAAGAGAGTGGATGAGGAATTTGGAAGGAGTTTGAGTGTAAAGTGGAGGGACTGTAAGAAAATGTTCTGGAAAGAGGTGAAAAGAGTAAGACAGGGTGGAAGTGAAGTTAGCAGGGGAGTGAAAGATAAAATAAAAATGGTAGATTACTAATGGAGAATGGAGAGAAAGTGAGCAGATGGAGAGAACACTTTAAGGAATTGTTGAACATAGAGGATGGAAGTAATGCGAGTATAAGTGGCTGGGGAATAGCTGGGAGAAGGAGGGAGGTGAGAAGACAGGAAGAAATCAGTAGGATAGAAGTTGTGGAAGCAATGAAGAAAGTTAAATCGGGGAAAGCCCCAGGAATTGATGGAGTGTGTGGTGAAATGTTGAAGCATGGGGGAGAGATAGTAGTAGAATGGATGTGGAAAATGTGCATATTGGCCTAGGAGGAAGGTAGAGTCCCGGAGGATTGGAAGTCAGGTATAATTATTCCCTTGTACAAAGGAACAAAAGAAGAAGGCATATGGTAAATGGTTGGCGAGTAGAGGTAGGGGAGAAGATGAGAGAGAGGAGAGAGAGGTATATGTGAGCAGGAGAAGGGAGGTTAAGAGACTGGTGAAGGAGAGTAAGAAGAAATTGGATGAAGAGTTTGGGAGGAATCTGAGTGTGAAATGGAGGGAGAGTACGAAATTGTTTTGGAAGGAGGTAAAGAAAGTAATGCAGTGTGAAAGGGGAAATAATAGGGAAGTGAAAGATAGGAATAATAGATTGTTGGTGGAGAAGAGAGAGAAATTGAGGAGATGGAAGGAGCACTTTGAGGATTTGTTGAATGTAGAGACTGAGAGCAGTGTGAGTATAAGTGGTTGGGGAATGGCTGGGAGAAGAAGAGATGAGAGGAGGGAGGAAGAGATCAGTAAGGCGGAAGTAGTGGAAGCGATGAAGAAGATTAAGCTGGGAAAGGCCCCAGGAATTGATGGAGTGTGTGGTGAAATGCTTAGGTATGGGGGTGAGATTGTTGTGGAGTGGATATGGAAGTTGTGTAGATTGGCTTGGGAAGAGGGAAGGGTTCCAGAGGACTGGAAATCAGGTATAATTGTTCCTCTGTACAAAGGAAAAGGGGAGAGAGAAGTATGTGGTAACCATAGGGGTATTTGCCTTCTTAGTGTGACTGGTAAAATATATGGTAGAATACTCATTGATAGGGTTAGGCATATGACAGAGGAGCTAGTTGGAGAAGAACAAGGGGGATTTAGGAAGGGAAAAGGGTGTGTAGATCAGATATTTGTTCTAAGATGTTTAGTGGAGAAGTATCTAGAGAAGGGAAGGAAAGTGTATGCTGCCTTCATGGACTTGGAGAAAGCTTATGACAGAATAAATAGGCAAGGTATGTGGAATGTGGAAGGTATTAAGAATATAAGGAGTGGAGGGGATATTGTTGAGTGCTGTGAAGAGTATGTACGAGGGAGCTAGGGCTACGGTGCGAGTGGATGGTGAGCTAAGTGAGTTCTCTGATCTCAATGTGGGACTGAAACAGGGGTGTGTGATGTCTCCATGGCTGTTTAATATATATATGGATGGGGTTGTAAAGGAGGTGCAAGGTAGGGCAGTGGATGTGGGGCTGGCCCTAATGAATGAGGGTGAGATTTGGAAGCTTCCGGTATTGCTGTTTGCTGATGATACAGTATTGTTGAGTGAAGATGAATGGGAGTTGCAAGGTTTGGTGAATGAATTTGGGACAGTGTGTAGGAGGAGGAAGCTGAAAGTTAATGTAAACAAAAGTAAAGTTATGGTGTTTGAGAGGAATGAAGTCACAGAGTGTGCAGTGAGGTTCGATGGTGAGGATATGGAGAATGTGAGTGCATTCAAGTACTTGGGTAGTGTGATGAGTAAGGATGGAACTTTGGGGGATGAAGTACGTGAAAGGGTACAGCAGGGAAGGAAGGTTGTTGGTACTCTGAAAGCAGTGATGAGAAATAGGGAGGTGAGTATGGAAGTTAAGAAGTCACTGCATGATGGTATTGTGATCCCTACCCTGACGTATGGAAGCGAAGCGTGGACCTTGCAAGAGGGGAACAAGTCAAGAGTGAGAGCAGTGGAAATGAGTTACTTGAGAGGAGCATGTGGAGTGACGTGGAGGGACAGGTTGACGAATGAAGAAGTGAAGGAACGCTGTGGAGTAGATGTGGATGTGGTTGAGAAGATTAGGAGAAATACACTGAGGTGGTTTGGACATGTGGAGAGAATGGAGAATGAAAGATTGACTAAGAGGGTGTATGTAGGTGAGGTGGAGGGAGGGAGAGGGAGGGGTAGACCGAGGATGAAGTGGAGGATGGAGTTGAGAGGTATATGAGGGAGGGGGGGGTGAGTTGGGGGGAGGGTAGTCAAATGGTTGGTGACAGAGTGACTTGGAGGCGTTTTGTCTGCGGCCACCCTTTGCGGGATTAGGGCGTCGGGCTATAGATAGATAGATAGATAGACAAAGGAAAAGGGGAAAAAGAAGTGTGTGGTAATCATAGGGGCATTTGTCTTCTTAGTATAATAGGAAAAGTGTATGGTAGGATACTTATTGACAGAGTTAGAGAAAGAACAGAGAAATTAGTTGGAGAAGAACAGGGAGGCTTTAGGAAGGGAAGAGGTTGTGTAGATCAGATATTCATTCGTAGATCTTTAGTGGAAAAGTTTCTAGAGAAGGGAAAGAAGTTGTATGCGGCTTTCATGGATTTGGAGAAAGCATATGACAGGGTGGATAGACAAGGCTTGTGGAAAGTATTAAGAATATATGGAGTAGATGGGAAGTTGTTGAATGCTGTGAAGAGTATGTACGATGGTGCGAAGGCTGCAGTGCGTGTGGATGGTGAAATAAGTGAATTTTTCTCTTTGAAAGTTGGGTTGAAACAGGGATGTGTCATGTCTCTATGGTTGTTCAATCTGTACATGGATGGGGTAATAAAAGAGGTACAAGGTAGGGTAGTGGATGTTGGAGTGGCCCTGGTGAGGGAGGATAGTGTTTGGAAACTCCCCGTACTGTTGTTTACAGATGATACTGTATTGTTGAGTGAAGACGAAGGGGAGCTGCAAGGCTTGGTGGATGAGTTTGGGAGAGTGTGTAAGAAACGGAATCTAAAGGTGAATGTAGGGAAGAGTAAAGTGATGGTCTTTGAGAGAGGTGAAGTCAGTGAATGTACAGCGAGGTTGGATGGTGAGGAATTGGAAAATGTGAGTACGTTTAAGTACGGTACTTGGGTAGTGTGATGAGTAAGGATGGAGGTTTGGAGGGTGAAGTGCTTGAAAGGGTACAGAAGGGAAGAAAGGTTGCTGGTTCTTTGAAAGCAGTGATAAGAAACAGGGAAGTGAGCATGGAAGTGAAAAAGTTACTGCATGACAGTATTGTGATACCAACTCTAACGTACGGAAGTGAAGCTTGGACGTTGTTGGAAGGACACAAGTCAAGAGTGAGAGCAGTGGAAATGAGTTATTTTAGAGGAGCCTGTGGAGTCACATGGAGAGACAGGCTGACGAATGAGGATATAAAGGAGCGTTGTGGTGTGGATGTGGATGTGACAGGAAGCGTTATGTGGAACACACTTAGGTGGTTTGGCCACGTGGAGAGGATGTAGGGTGAAAGACTGACGAAGAGAGTGTATGTGAGTGAGGTGGAGGGGGGGAGAGGGAGGGGGAGGCCGAGGATGAGATGGAGGGATGGGGTGGAGAGGTATATGAGAGAGGGGGGTGTGAGTTGGGAGCAGGGCAGTGAAATGGCGGGGGACAGGGTGACTTGGAGGCGATTTGTTTGTGGCCATCCCAAACGGGATTGAGGCATCTGGCAATAGATAGATAGATAGAAGAACAAGTAAAAAACATAAGACAAAACAAGGGTGTAATATGATGAATAAATCACTTTTGATGACGTAAATAACATTCAATACGATGTAGGAAGCAAAAGACAATCATCCAGGCAGAAGTGTTTAGTGGGGTTTCCATGCCAGGGATGACAGTGAGATGTATCCTTGGCCTGTGAGAGGGAGCACCTGATTATACAGAAGAATGGCACAAGACAGTATGATGATGTAATAAAGAGACAAAAAACAAGCTGCTGAGGATAATGTTTCACTAGGCTTCCTATATCTAACGAAAATATAACCCATTATAGGTGCATACCCGAACAATGAATGGCCGCATTTCGTTTCTTACACACACACACACACACACACACACACACACACACACACACACACACACACACACACACACACACACACACACACATAATCGTTCAGTGAAAAGTGGCATGAAGTCTCCAATGCACTAGAACATATGGTGAACTCCTAGAATGTTAGAGGATGCACGTCATTATGGAGATACACAGGACATGCCAAAGTACTGTAAGTTCCTCAAGAAGAAGTGCAAACAAAGTCTCGCACGCGCAACAATAATACGATTCAGAGTAGGGTGTATTTCTGCCCTTGGGAGGGTTGCACATCATTATGCACAAGCACGGCACATACCAATTATGACCCTGATGCACCTTAATTACACCATAATCCGCCCATCAATGACAATCCATCCCCTCGCCCTACTCCCATTCACTCGCACCGCTAATGACCCGTCTCCACTGCCTTGATTAGCCTCAAGGTGATTAGCCCACTCCTACCTCATCTTGTCTCAATCCAGCCTCCTCTTCTCTCCTCCGTTTTGCCGTTTAAGTAATCCCTTCTCCATTTAAAGGCCACAATCCTTCTCCATTGCTTCTGCCCAGGCACGATCCTTGTTATTCTTATTTTTCTTTTTTCTGTTTGACCCATCCTGTGTATTGGCGCGAAAGTGTATTATACATTGACGACAACAACGATGATCGTGAAAATACTGAGGGAGATGATGATGATGATGATATTTCCCTATGTCATCAACCAAAACCAAACCATTCTGCATTAACCCTTCACTACGAACGGTCTCTCTTAAACAGGAAAAATCTGCCAGGTGGTACCAATAGCAATTAAACACACACACACACACACACACACACACACACACACACACACACACACACACACACACACACACACACACACACACACACACACACTGCAGAATTATAATGGAGATCGTTTTTAACCCCGACTGGAGCGACCTCATTAGCTTAAAGGTCATTACTCCACTCATGCTGAACATGGCCTGAAATGCACCTCAACCCAGACCCCCCACCTCTCCCCTAGTTGATATTTATGTGATCCCTTCTCCACTCAGTATTCACAGCCCATGTCTATTCACTCTCCCCGGGAAAGATATTTATTTCCATTAACATTATAGTCATGTCAAGTAATGGTGAAAAATAGGGACAGATGACGATGAAAACAACGACGATGATGATGAAATTTTTCCCTTTGTCATGGATCGAAAGCCGAACGTCTTCACTCCGACAGGTCTCCCCTAAACTGAATGAAAGTCTGGTGCCAGCAATAGGGAAAAAAAAAGACGATATCGAATGTAAGTAATTAACTGGGTGTTCGTTCGTTCGTTGAAAGATTCCCTGCACATATAGTGCAGGCCGGGCCATACATTAGCCCGGTCAGTGGTGTATGGGCTGGTTAAAAAACAGTAAGTGGGGAGGACAGGACCTGGGGAATGCCCAGCACACACGTCCTGTCTCCTGACTGGCTTTGTGGTGTGTGTGTGTAACTGGGTGATGGAATGAACGTGGTGACTTTCTTTCTTGTTTCCATTCACCCTCTCCCAATCTGGTTCGATGCACAACCTCAATCTACAGTTCCTCCTGCCGCCGTTCCCTTCACACTTGTTTGGGTGATCTCGTCTACATTCAGAGTTTACAATCCACCTCCAATAATCCTCCCATGATGCGACCTTTTCTTTAAAAAATAGTCACTACCCATGGGTTAGTTTTATGATGATGATGACAATTGTGAACATCATTTTCCTTGAACTGCAGACAGCAATTAAAAACTCAATAAAAGATCCAACTGCACTGAAGACATTAATGGAGACTTATTAACCCTAAATTGAGTGTCCTAATTAGCCTGAAGGTAATTCTGACAATCACCTGTGATCTGGCTGAGAACTTTTCTTGATACCATGTCCCCTCTCCCCTTCCCATCTCGTGTTTATCTAAGTGATCTCCTCCCATTCAAAGTAAATAGTCTACTGCCACTGTCCTATCTCAGATGCGGTATTTATTATTTTACAATTTACCCACACTGTTTAACGGTAAGAAACGGCTAGAGGGGGAGCGACAACGACGACGACGATGATGACGATAATGGCATTTTTCGCTTTCTCACTAATCGAAACCAGAGGTACTTTTTGCAGTAAACCCTGAACTACGAGTGTCTCCTCTAGAGTAATAAATTCGTCTGTTGGCAGTATTAAGCTGACAAAAAACGACCACCAAATAAGGATGGATTAACAAGGTCTTAATCAAACCTCGCGTGAAGTACGGTCGATTATTCCACTCTCCATCTGGTCAAGAGTTCCGCCTCAGTCCACACTCACCCTCATTTCCATCGAGTGATCCCTTTTCCACTCTCGCTCAAATGTCAGAGAGTCCACCTCCACTACCCCTACCCAAACACGAAGTATATTTTTCTATGAATTTTTATCCTTGCATGTCGAAAACCAGACCAGCTGTGCATTCATCTGCATCTGTTTTCGGCAAAAAGACTCGCGTTCACTGTCGATCCCAACCTCCCTCTGCTCATTCCTATAGCACGGGGTCGAAATATACTGTATATTCTGAATGGGGTTTTCTCTTCCTAGCCTTTCCTCTCTATACTAACAAACTCCACTACCTTTTGTATACCTGTCCTCTCTGGTATTCATATATCTGGAGCGTGATGAAGATACCTGTCAATGCATCATATAATAAGCGCTGGCATCCTGGAAAAGCCAAAGTAATTAAGAAGTCTTGTGTAAACGAGAATGCGACTGATTGTTATTAGGAGAGGGCCACAGAATTCTTGGGATTTGCTTGATACCATTATCATAATTTCCTCTCTAATATGAAGCTTTATGATGAGTATGTTTGGTAATCAAGCCATGCCAAGCGAAAGATGTTAATGATAAAATCTGTATGTGTGTGTGTGTGTGTGTGTGTGTGTGTGTGTGTGTGTGTGTGTGTGTGTGTGTGTGGAGAGAGAGAGAGAGAGAGAGATTACTAGTTATGATTGGTCAACCCCTTTATTACGATGACATCCTTCTGATTTATTTTATTTTATTTATTTATTTATTTTTTTCTCCAAGTGATGTGATTCAGCTGAGGCGAGACTTTTCGGACAGGAAGGGTTATATACACAGCAGCCTTCATTAGTCCGGGTTAGATATAGCCTTCACTACTAACTCATTCTTCTATGGTAAACAAAATTGTTTGGTAGTGCCCTCAATAAAGTTTTAGAAAGGTCATCGTAGTGAAGGGGTTAAAAATCAGAAGCTAAACATATATTCCATCTTCTCTCGCCAAACAGTTCATTTGACACTGAATATGCCTGATTCATCTCAAAAGCATGGTGGGAAGAGGGGAGATTTCAATTATGATAGTTTTAGCATCGGTGCAAAAAATAATAGTCTACCCAGCGAGCATTCACTTCGTAGCTATTGAGAGCAAGAATAGAGGAAACTACAAGAGAATTAAAACTGTCTTCCATTTTTATTTTCTTATGTCCTCAGCGTTTACCGCTTCAATACAATTACGATTTTTAAAACTGTTCCTGTAACCACCACACGACTTTCTTCGGTTTACGAGACAGAGAACTAGAGAGGCTAGATATAAACAACCTTCATTCATCCCTTCACTACAAGAGATCTCCCTCCAAGCTAAAATCGTCCAAATAAAGCAAAAATTAAGTACGAAAGGCGTCACCGTAGTAAATGGGTTCAAATTGAGGCCTATAATATCGTAGGCGTTTAGCATCTCTTCCTTGGCGATTTACTTTGCCTATTACACTTTAATAAAATTCTGTACTTTATTCATACCCATCTATTACGGAAACTGGAAAAAAAAATACACACAAGAGAAAATTAACACACCACAGCCTATGCAGAGATAAACTGGTAAGGAAGAGGTGCTGGGAAGCCTCCTTTGTCTAAGGGAATACAGGCCAATATTATGGTTTTCTCCTTCGTATTTAAGGGAATGAAGGTAAGAAATGCAATCCAAAGACGGGTGTATTATTATTATTATTATTATTATTATTATTATTATTATTATTATTATTATTATTATCATCATCATCTGGACGGGTAATTATTAACACCCTACAGTCCTAAGACTAGTGTATTGTTAAGAACTCCACATTCTGTGGAGTTCTTGCTGTTTTTGTAGACATCACTTTTTTTTTTTTTTTTTTTTGGGGGGGGGGGGGGGGAATTAGACGGCTGACATTTGTAAGACCGTTCGAGATAGAGACCTGAAATTTTCAGAGGTGATGTATCTTGGTTGCAGACTTCTTTTGGCGGCAAAAATAAAACAAAACAAAACAAATCTTAGCACAAACACCCTCTACGTTATTTTTTTCAATACTTGCTCTGCGCAGACAAAACTACTGAGTCGATTGTTTTGCAAATGTTCCATTATGTAGGTAAGTAGTTGTCAATATATATTAGTGCAGCTGGGTACTGATGCTGAGATCCAACAAATACTTTCTGAGATACTGAGGAAAATCAAAATGGCCGCCGGATGCCTCGAAGTGCTAAATCGGAAAGTATTTGACCGATTTTGACCAAATTCGGTGGAAATGTAGCGGCTCTTGAGTGAACCTGATCTGCATAGTATGAACGACCATGACCTTGATCTTAAGGTCACAGGTCAAAATCCGTAAAAATTTTTGAGTCATACCAGAAGATTAATAAAACTGTTCTCCAGCAGCATGAATAATAAAACAGTTTTCCACTAGAAAGATCAGTAAAAAAAAAAAAAAAAAAAAAAAAAAAAAAAAAAAAAAAAAAAAAAAAATGTAAAAGAACTCCGTGAAATTAAGGGCGAGCCAAAAACAAGCAATCCCTAACTGTCTGGCCACAGCAGGAATATATATACATAAAAAAAAAAAAAATACTGCAAGTGGAAATGCAGGTTCAAAACAATCCTTTAACTGTGAAGGTTTTTTCCAGCACTGAAACAAATACTCGTCGGACGGCAGCTTATTTGTTCCTGTTGTTTTGTTGCTGCTGCTGTTGTTGCTCGGCCCCGCTCTGTCTGGCCAAGCAAACCTGTCGACCACTGGTAAGTAACTGCTTCTGTGAGTCTTCCTACGGGCCAAGCAGAGAACACACACCAAGCAGGAATCCGGCGCGTCCTTGTGGCAGTCAGCTCCTCACAGGGGTTGGATCTGGATCTTTTCCACGGTGAGATGCAGGGAAACATCGGAAGGTTTGGCTCCCGAGTGAACGCCGCAACTGCTCCACGCAGGATGCACAGTGCCACCACATGCAGGCTCCCAGCACCTCCGATTTCAGTAAGAATGGATAATGATGGCAGCGTTTATAATGAGAAGGAAAATTCTCGATAAAATGAAAGATGACGCTGAAACAAGCAAACCCTAACTGCAACAATGGCAACCAGGATTGGCATTACATTTCCGTGAAGTGAATCGATTTTGCCAGACAGGTGTTGTTGAATATTCATGAACAGGCCCATGGGTCCGTAATGACATGCAGGCGGACCGAGGCGAGGGGTTGCTAAGCCTCTCTGTGTGTGTGTGTGTGTGTGTGTGTGTGTGTGTGTGTGTGTGTGTGTGTGTGTGTGTGTGTGTGTGTGTGTGTGTGTGTGTGTGTGTGTGTGTGTGTGTGTGTGTGTGTGTGTGTGTGTGTGTGTGTGTGTGTGTGTGTGTGTGTGTGTGTGTGTGTGTGTGTGTGTGTGTGTGTGTGTGTGTGTGTGTGTGTGTGTGTGTGTGTGTGTGTGTGTGTGTGTGTGTGTGTTTCCATCTGATTTTAGACTCTGGTGAGGAAGACTGTCAAGTGTTAATACCGATTTTAAAATCTATCGCTGTCTAACACCATTTTAAAATCCAACACGGATAGGAGAGGTGAAAAGGTATGCCAAAGTTGTCGGATAAATAATGAATTAATCACTGGTACAAAAACAAACAGTATAACGAAGTCTCTCTCCCACCGAATACGGCGGCTGATGAATACAAATGATGCACATAAATATAACTACAACCGAGAAACGGCACAAGAACAAAGTAGAAGGGGGAGAGGATAACACACTTGAAGAGGAAGAGAAAAGGAGAGGGAAAGGGCAAGCGGAAGGAAGAATGGGAAAAGGAGAGAATGAGGGGCCAGAGGGGAGCAGGCAGACACAGTAAAAGGGGAGGAAGAGAAGATACCAGGGAAGAGAAAAAAGAAGGAAGAAGAGGTGGTGAAAGAAGTAAATGGAAGAGTAGAGGATGAGAACTCAGGGATGAGAAGACACAAGAGTGAGGAGACAAGGTGAGACTACCTTCATTGACCTGCGGCGAAACTATGCATCAGATGATGCAACAGCTGACATGTCAAATTAACTCATATTTTCAATCTGAACATCCGTGTTTTTCATGAGTCGCAAAAATGCCTCCTTATGGCCGAAACTGAAAGTCGCCTAATAGTCAACTGATGCATCAGCTGACATGTTAAATCAACTCAAAATTTTAAGCTGAGGAACTCTGTATTTCGAAAGAAAATCGCTCAGAGCTCTCCAAGAGCAGATATCGTACTTTCCTTGAAGGAAAGAAAAAAGGTCCCCAAAGTGTACCATTTACAGACCTTTCAGCTTCACCGCAGGTAAAAATGAGAAGGGGAAATAACGAAATGATAAACAAAGAAATGAAAGGGAAGACAGCGGACGAGAGAGAAGTGCTATGAAAACAGAAGAGAAAGAGAAGAAAGAAGGAAATTAAGGAATATCCTGGGAGGAAGGGAGGGACAGGGGAGGAAGTACGGAAAGAAGGAACGGGGAGGATGAGTGCAGGGGAAAAGAAGAAGGAAAAGAGAGATGAAAAAGGGAAGGGAAAAAATTGCAGTAGGGAGAAGAAGAGACGGTGGAGTAAGAAGGGAACGAAATAAAAATCACCATACATTTCTACACTTCACATAAACTCCAGCCCAGGCCATCAAATAAAATCCATCCTATTTTATCTCATTCTGTCTTCAGTTCCCTTTCGCACCATCAAACCAAAGTCATCGAGGCGAGAGGGCGCTGGGACTGGAGGGAGACTGATATGCATAACTACACACTCCACGCTGACAGACGACCGGACAGACGGGGGCTCGTTTGGGGAAGACTAGAGTAATCCTGCAATTTCGGGAAAGCCTCGTAAAGCCAGCCTGCCACCTGTTGCTGTAGCGGCCAACGGGGGGCAATAATGAAGTTACGTAAACCTGAATGGTGAAGTGACGTAGAGCTGTATGATTACGTAGAGCTGTATGGAGGAGTTAGGTGGAGATGCGTGGAGGAAAGACTTAAAGCTGCAGGGTGGTTATGTAGAGATGCGAGGAGTTAGGTGTAACTACCCAGATGGTGCAGTTACGTAGAGGTGTATGGAGTTGCGTTGAGCAGATGTGATGAGTTACGCAGATCTGTATGGTGTTGAGTTTTTTATGGTTACGAAGGGCGGTTCTGTATGGAGGAGATATGCAGAGTTGTTGCTATGAGGAGGATTTATATAGAGCGGTATGGATGAGTTGCGTAGGGCCGTATGGAGATATGGAAAATTATGAAGAGCTGTATGGAGTTATGTGGAGCTGTATGGAGGAGTTGTGTAGAGCTGTATGGAGGAGTTACTGTGACCTGTTGTTTTGTTGGGTTACGTAGAACGGCCAGTGCACAGAGGAGTTACGTAAAGGAGTTCGTTGTGTATGGCAGTTTTGTATGGAGGAGTTACGCAGAGATGTGTCTGTATGGAGAAGTTACTTAAGAGCTGTGTATGTATGGAAAATCACGTAGAGCTGTGTGTGTGTGTGTGTGTGTGTGTGTGTGTGTGTGTGTGTGTGTGTGTGTGTGTGTGTGTGTGTGTGTGTGTGTGTGTGTGTGTAAGTTACACAGAGTTGCAGGTGTTAAAGTTACTTGCAACAGCTGTGATTGGATGGAGGATTTACCTTAAGCTGAGGTGTTGTGTGGAGTTACGTAAAGTTCTTGTTGAAATGAGAAGTTTTATTGTATATCTCACAAGAGTTACTAATACTGATATCATCTGATACGCACAATAATGCACTATATACGTTCTATAAAGATGATGGCAGTACAAACTAGGGCTACTCGTTAACAAGGTCGCCAGAGGAGGTAGTATCTAGAAGTGATGTTCATGCGCCTATTACCTTGGTAATGAGGAGGCGTAAACTAAATGACAACACACACACACACACACACACACACACACACACACACACATAAAGTAATGAATATCTCTATACTATGTTGTTCAGTAAATCATAATTAAACTGATATTGTAACTCAAAACATTCTACCTGCTTTCACTTCGATCATATCAATAACATACATCTGGCATCACTAGCTATACCTAAAATAAAAATGCGTTGGTGGTAGTATTTGCCGTTAAAGTTTACAATGACATCGATCTACATTCTTTCAATTTGAACAAGTAACGGCCAACATTTGTAAATATTTGTAAAACGTCGACCTTGCTGCGCGGATGCCTGTGTTTCTAACCTCTGACTTCAAATTTCCATCAATTAGTTACAATTTTCCTTAAATTTTATGAACAGCTGTAAGATAGGCTTCTGGTACAAAAGTGTAAATAAAGGGAAGGATGTAAGGCATGGGTTATCAGCAGGATGCAAAAATGATTCCCTTTCGGTACAGTTTTTTTATGACTTCATGCTTGATACTTTCGATGATTGCAATAAGCTCAAGAAGACCTCCTGTGGTAAACGGATAATGTACAATATCCATTTACCTCTCTAGTACGATGATCCCTTGTTTTCTTAAGTTTTACAATTGTCAGGGAAGCCTCTCATAGTGTAAGGGTTAAATCATATGTAATTCCACCATAAGATACTAACGTCATATATGCTTGTCTTGAACCACATTAACCCTATTACGCATTATACATTTTCATTAACGCTACCACCAGAAGATTTTATGCACTTTTATACATTTTCCAAACTGAAGGAGGTAGATATCGGCTTAGTGAACTCCTTTTAGTAGTTTGCCATTAGTTGGAAGAAAAAAAAAGTCATCTGGTGGTAGCAAGAATATTTTTCGTGTACTAATCGACAATTTTATTTCTAAACAGGTAAAACTGTGATCTTGCCCGACAGTACACTAGTATAGTGATCTGTAGTGTACTGTAAACTCACTCCCTCTCTCTCACTCTCTCTCTCTCATATTCCTCCTGGCCACTCACTTGCACTAACAGTATCCACATATACCGTTGGAGGAGTTCAGAGAAACACAAATACGTCGAATTATCATTGTGGGGAGCTGGAGTGCATGTGTCAAGTCAAATTAGTTCACAGGTAAAGGTGTCTGGCAGGTAGAGGGAAATAAGTCACACATAGGTCGGGAGCACACACACACACACACACACACACACACACACACACACACACACACACACACACACACACACTATAGTTTATTCTTGCTGCCATCAGACGATTTTGTTCAGTTTACGAGAGCACTGTCACACTGAATGAGTTAATGAAGACTATACCTAACCCCCCACGTCTGACTAAACTCTCCTTAGCTCAAGAAAATCCCTTGAAAGTACCATCGAAGATAAGTAGCAAACCTTTTCAATACGAACACTTAAGAGTCCAGGAGAGGCTTTCCGAACTAGTAAATTGATGCAGCTTTCATCAACCCTTTCACAACCAGAGGGCACTTGTAAACAATAAAACAATCTGGTGGCAACGAGAATAAACTAAGATGAAGAAAAAGACATTCGGCTGCAACTAATCGTAATCAATTCTCTGCCACTAAAAGGTATGTGGAAAATAAAACTCTCTCTCTCTCTCTCTCTCTCTCTCTCTCTTAGTAGTAGACGACATAAACATCATCATCACAATACCGTCCAGAAGCAATAAATCATGACGGTCATTACAACAACTAATACATTCAATACTGTGAAGAAAAAATAATAATAAAAATAAAAAATAATATCCCAATGCCCCAACAAAAATACTCCCGACACACGTAAAGCAATTAACCACGCTACAAAAACGGCAACAAAATCCCTCTGATCTTTTTAACGCCACGCCATAAAAATCCCACCCGGGGATATATTTCCTGCAGCGACTGGTGGTAATGAATGGCCATATACATTTACGATGAGATAACTGATACAAAAAAAAAAAATCATTCCGGCCTTAATTGGATTCTTATGTAAATTAGTGTCCGATTTTTCTGGACAAATAAACGCGGCTATTTCGGCCATACAGGGATATTCTACGTAGTACAGTTTTCGTGCATTGATTTTCTCGTCGCTGTTGTTTGTGTTTTGTATCTCTCTCTCTCTCTCTCTCTCTCTCTCTCTCTCTCTCTCTCTCAACCCCGGTCAGACTGATTGAGTTGATCATTATAACTTCTCGCCAATTGGATCCATCACAACTTTTCCTTTTCGCTCTCGTCTTTTTTTTTTTTCTTTTTAATCAACTACCAGGAGAGATTATGACTAATTGCCCCCATCCATCTTACGGAAACCAGGGAGAAGGAAAATATTTTGGGTTAGTGAAGTTCTCTGGTGAATTTTTAACGACATGCAATTACACTTAATCAACGCCGGTTTAAATCGTTGGCCACTTCGATCCAATGGCGTCTTTTCCATTTCTTTCCCGTTATCTCCAGACGATTTTACTCAGCTCAGGAGAGACTCTTCGAAGGGGCAGCTGTAGTCATTATCTGTTATACAACTGGAGGGGTTTTACACACACACACACACACACACACACACACACACACACACACACACACACACACACACACGCACACGCACGCACGCACGCATGCACACACACAATATCTATCTATCTACGGTATAGATAGATAGACAGATATGAGCCACGTTGTTCGTTTGTATGTTTGTTGTCCTTCAATCACGCCCAAACAAAGGGCCAGAGACCCCCAGACCCACTTATATTCTGAATCAGGGTGACCCAAGGATGGTTTTAGAGAAGTCAAATTCAGATCTGGGCCATTTGAGGTCACCGGTAGAGTGTTCGCCTTTTTGGCCTGGGCAACGCCGGGTACCCCTGCAGCTTCTCCCATCTTTTTCCACTTCGGTCTATTGATTGTTTAGCTTGTTGCATAGCATCCCGGTACGACTGCGGATTTCATCACTCCTTCATATTGTCTGCCTCTTCCTCTCACTCCACCCATGAGGTGCCACTCTTGTAACCCTGCTTGTTTCTGGTTATCTGTTCTATAAAAGAAGCGTCTTGTAATGTTATCAGTTCTCTCTGGAGATGATATATCGTCAACTTCCGTCCGTTTTCTTTTCCAAGAACTTTTCGCATTTCATACATAACTCTATTACGGTTTCCTGTAACATTTAGGAAATACTTTCACGCAAAACAGTTAAGAGTTTAATTGATGCAGTTCACTTTTAATAAAACTTGGAATGACTTCGTTACGATGCAGCACTGATGCAATTAAGTCTTTTCATCACTTTACTATAATATTTACAATTTCATTTCTTTGTAAGCTATGAATCACTGTCTCCACTAACTTTCTCCTCTGCTTACTTTTCCAACTTATTCATGGACTTCCTTGCTCTTTTCGTCCCTTCTCCCACCCCATATATATACTGTTTTTACATCCTCTCTCTCTCTCTCTTTGAGAATCAATCATTCAATCCGTCATTCAATCAGTCTGATCGCAAAACTACACGCCAAGAACAAACTGTGTCACGTACTTAAGTTCGTAAAATTGAACAACCCCGTGCAATTCATTGCGAAGCGATGGGTGTTTGATGCACCATTCACGTCTTCCATCATGTGAGGGTGTGAGTCATGGGTGGTGCTGACGTTAGACACCCATTAATAAGTTCCACGAGGTTCTGAGTATCGGGTCACAGCCTAGTGGTAGAGAAGGGGTGCTGGAACAGGCGCGGGCGTGGCCGTCTACCGGTCTAGGAACAACTGTGCAGCTGTGGCGCAGTGCAGACTTAGAGGCACGTAGAGGAGGACTGTGTCCTCCCCCAGTTCCTCAGGGTCAGATATGATTACAACACTCTTCTCAATATCTTTTCTGACTTTACAAATGAGATAATGTGTAAAATTATCCATGATGTATTTCATATGTTTGAATGACTGTCAGTGATTAATGGTCTGTATACGATTCATACAGAGATATGTTGCTATTATAGATAATATTTTGTAGAAAACTGTAGATTAGGGGTTAAGAATTTGAGATACGTCGCTCACTTAAGGATATGATTATTATTGTGGACTACAGTTATTTTAGCAATACTGTACATGTAGTATGTATTTTATTGTTTATCAGTATTGTGTTCTGTGGTCATAACCATTGTAAGCTGTGGTCAATAAACTACCTGTATCTGTGTCTGTTTGAGTGACTTTTTGTCAGGTCTGTCTCCTTCCCTCACTCCCTTAAGTGAGTAAGTGATGGAAGTAGCACATATGGTGACACCAATATCACATGCACCCCTCTTCAACACCTCCCTCTCCCCCCCCCCAAACTCCTGTCTCCCCTCACTTCCTTCCTGACAAGTATAGAGAGCGAGATAAAAGTAGCACGGAGGGGTGACTAAAATATCTGCCCTCCTTGATACCCGATCCGGTGGAAAGACTTCAAAGCGAGGACTATGGGAGACCTTGGAACCTAGACAGGCTTGAGAGGACTTAGGTTCAAAGAGGGTTTCTAGCACTTCTTTCTTTACCCCTGCTATAAGGTGAAGTCTATTTTATTTATAACCAGACGCTTTACTCTTGCAATGGGATGGCCACAAACGACCCTGTCACCTTGTCTTTCGCCGTCAGAGCGCCCTCTCTCCAACACATGACCCAGTCTCATATACCTAGCCACCCCATCCCTCCATCTCATCCACATCTTCCCCCCATCGCCTCACTCACGTACATTTTCACAATCAGTCATACACCATTTTCTTCATATAGCGTCCGTTTCATTTTAAAAAACCCTACCTCTTCAAAAAAAATCTGCAAAATCCGTACATAACATTTTGAGTAATCCTGCTAACCTACAAACAGACAAACAGATAAAACAACGCCGGCAAAAACATAACCTCTTTGGTGGAGGCGATAATAAGCAGATACCAATTCAATGCAACATAGTGGTTAAGTAATATTTATTTTAGTCTGTCTTAGTATTTCAAGTTTTCCCTCTAAAAACTGATAATTATATGGATCGTGGTTTTCATAAATAATAATGCGGTTTTATTCTGAAAATAAGCATAAACTGACTGCTTTAAATACGTTTTTCAAAGCACAAAAATGTAGTTCTTATGATAACGACAATTTTCCAGTAATTTTCCTTCGCTTTCATCTAGTGACATGTTTCCTAGTTATTTCTTGCCACATCCAGACGATTTCATTTGGAAAGGCCTCTTGAATTGAGCGGGGTAATGAAGGGTTTATCTAATTCCTCCAGGTAGCTCAATCACGCATAAGCCGAAAAGAGTCGTCAGGAGGTAGCAGGAATAAAATAATAAATACCATACTGAACCGAAGGAGTCCAAAAAACAATATTTGCCAGTACCATCAGCCGTGTAATATGTGAGGGGGAGCAACGGCCACACACCCATGCTGGAATTAATCTGCCCAGTGCTTATTGAAACGTAACTCAGCGTCCAAATACGACTTTATTGGTTGCAAAACGCCATAACAAACAACCTCCCTCCCGACCCTCTATATGTGTCATGTATTGTACTGCAAACGAGGGCAAAACTGCACCTCGTTGCTGCCAGTGATTTGCTGGTGACTTTTATCTACAGTGAATGCAAAAATTATTGGCAGAATGCAGATAATGCCCCCCCCCCCCCCGAACGCTTGTCGACCGAGATTGCAAACAGTATATGCAGAAAATGCTGTCCTCTTGTCGATAAACAAGTAATATCGAGATTATAAATAATATATGCCAAAGAAATGAGTGTTCTAATCTCTATGCACTATATAATTTCCGGGTATTTACATAAAAAGTGCTTTTAGCAAGACTGCTTGTAAATATATAATGTTTATAACAGAAACTGATGCGTTAAACATGTATGATTACAGATATAATTTTAACCATGTTCTATACAAAATCAGTGGACCATAGCAGGAATAATGCGAGTTGAAATGATCTTAAAATATTTGCTACCTCATGAGCATGCTGTTCTAACATGAGCACAGTAAAGACATGACAGCTTACCCTTATAACCATTTGCAATGTGTTAAAGTGGATAGTGCTAGTACACCGCTGTCCAGAACGCTGAAGAATTAGTGACGGACTTAAGCCCCTAACAAAACCAAATAACTGAAGAACCTCTAAGCGCCTCACGGTGATCTGAACCGGCGCACTGTGCAAATGGTCTTCACCTCGACTGGTGTTTCAAATCATAATATTTCAAAGGATATACTGCCAATGCTGACAAGGCAATAAAGAATGGCAATCATGTACACAACGACTTCAGCAGCATAAATGGCAGATGACAACCGAAAACTTTATTTATGGATAAGGTGGAGTGTATGACTGGCAAACTGGGTGAAGAATGACGTTACGTGTGCACTTTGAAATGACACAGAATATATTATGCCAGTACTGTGCAGGAAAATTGCCAGAACTACGCCCGCCTCGAAGAATAACGGGCATAACCACCTTTAAAGAAGACGCACCGTGTTGATACTGTTGGTGTACCGTAACCCAGCACGAAGGAGAAGAAAAGATTAGACTTGGTACTGTACCAACCACGCAGATAAACCCTCATTGTGTGCAGGCAGTGTGAATACTCGAATTACCTCACATGAATAATCATCGTATATAAACACACAAAACAAAAACATTATATATATATATATATATATATATATATATATATATATATATATATATATATATATATATATATAATGACCATGCAAGCTGAGATTCAGGAAATATATTTGAGCATATGTGTAGAAGCGTGCGAGGGGACTGGCGGCCGAGTGTGCGATTATGACCACATCCCATGCCAGGGTGCGAAGGAAGGCAAAAAATACGAGACCATCAGTTGCGTCGACGGACAATCAGAGCTGCCATCCGCACACTCGGGGAGGGGGGGGGGGGTAAGGGGGACACCTCGATCCTCTCAGACCCTCTCTCGCGTGGAATAGGACTGGGGGGGGGGGAGGCAGGAGTGAAGCGAGAGGCGAGGAAGCGGAAAAGAGCGAAAATATGTGGAAAAGGGAGATGAAAAAACAAGAGGGAAATGGAATGAAGACGTGTGCAAAAATGAGACGCAATTATGAGGAAGCACAGAGTGAAGATATATTCCGTACATAGAGACAGAGAGAGAGAGAGAGAGAGAGAGAGAGAGAGGTGTGTGTGTGTGTGTGTGTGTGTGTGTGTGTGTGTGTGTGTGTGTGTGTGTGTGTGTGTAAATTGTATGTGGCGAAAAATACGAGGAAGGGAAAAGGCGAAGCAACAAGGAGCGAATAAATATGGAAAAGTGTGATAAGAGAAAAAAAAGGGGGAAACCAAAAGGAGTGAAGATACCAGAAAAGATGAAGCGCAAAAACGAGGAAACGCAAAACAAGTGAAGAAATTTGGAAAAGTGTGAGGCAGGCAAAAAAAACGCTGGAGAGTGATGGTGAGGATTTAAGTCCTAAAAACTAGAATGCTGATGACGATGTGTGGGGGAACGAGGAGTTGTGAAGGAGATGGGTGATGCTGAAGAATTGTGAGCTGAGGAAGTGAGTGTTTGTGACGTTTGAGAATGGTGGATGAGTGTAAGTTTGTAGGCAGCGACGGAAAGAGAAGTACATGTAAGAGTCAGCACCATACAAGAGTAAATTTATAGAAATGGTAAATGTAAAACTGACGGTGGCGTTTGGGAGGAGGAGGGGAACGTAATGAAGTGGAACGAAAAGGACGGAGCCGTACGAGTAGATTTTAAAGCGAGACGAAACAAAAGCAATCCATTCCCTGATTCCTTCCTCCACGCAACAGATGGCACTACACACCGTCAAAAGTCAGTCTCACGCAGTGAACTAAGAAGTAAATTGTAGAAAGAAGGGAAACGTAAAAGAAGTAAACTGTAAAACGAATAGCAAGGAAACTGCGTGGCAATGATGTCTGAGATGAGATTTAGAGTGTAGGGAGAAGGATGGTGAGGAAGTGAATGACCGTGACATATACAGCAATGTGTGTGTGTGTGTGTGTGTGTGTGTGTGTGTGTGTGTGTGTGTGTGTGTGTGTGTGTGTGTGTGTGTTGAGGGGAGGAGAGGAAAGAGGTATAGGGAAAGGGGGAGGTGACTGCCGATGACTCTGGAAATGAGAAAAATGTCGGTTTGTAAAAGAGGGTAAGGAAATGATATTGAAGGTGGGTTAAGAAAATGAGTTTCCAGAAAGGTAAAAAGGGAGAGGAAATGTGGATAAGTGTGACCGGCGAAATGTGGCCATGAGTGAGGGAGAAAGAGGAAGTAGGAGTATTTTGAGAAAGTGACTGAAGAGGTGAGAATGAGAGTGGGAGAGGAGGAGAACTGAAGGTTATTAGAAAACGAGTGAGTGATTTGAGAGCTGAAATATAAGTGTGGGGGAGAGAAGAAATAGCAATCATGAAGGTTAGAGTGGCTGGAAAGGTGACAATATGAGTGTGCGAAGAGTATGAAGTGGAGGGCATTATGAATGTGAGTGAGAATTATTTAAGATGTAAGACTATGAGTTTAAGAGCAGTGCTGAGGTAGTGGGTATTAAGAAAGTGACAAAGTAATTTGAACTGAAATTAAATTTATAGGTGAGGGGAAGTGAGAGAAAATACTATAAGTGACAATGGCTGGTAACACAAAATATTCTGATGGGGAAGAAAGGAATTGGGACATAATGTAAAGGTGTATGAGAGGGCCAGGTGTGTATGCGGAAGGAGAACCAAGATGAAAAAGGGCAAGAGTCAAAAGCAGGAAAAGCGTAAGGGGAAAGTTAAGAGATGGCAGATATAGTAAGAAAGTGACTGGCAACTTTAGGATACGAGTGTGGGCGAAGAAGTGCAATGGCAGGTTTAATGAATGTGAGAGAAAATGACATCTGAATATATGTGCGAAGCTGAAGGAGAAAAGGTCGGAAGAAAGTGAAAGGCAGTGCGTGGGATGAATATATATACAGGATGGAGGTAAGACAATCACAGAGCTTTAAGAGGAAATGGAATGGATGGAGGTGGGAAAAAGAGGTGGAATACAAGAAGAGATATGGAAATGTAGGAATGAAAAGAACAAAAAATGCAAGTATAAATGAGTACATCTTGGACAAATGAAATTCAGAAGACGTGACAGGAGTACTTCAAAAAAAATAAATAAATAAATAAAATCACTAAAAATAAGTACATGACAGGAAGTTACTGATGTGGTATGAAGATAAATGCTAAGTATGACAGCTGAAGGAAAGAAAAGGAAACAGGAGAAAAGAGGAGGTAAATACAGTAAATCAGTAGAAGGGAACTTAATGAACAGGAGACAAGTGTGAAACGAAGTGTAAGAGACAGAAGTAAAATGGCAGTGAAAACTAACTGAAGAAAATGGAGAAAACTCTGGTACGTAAGACAATAGAAGACAGGGGAAAAAAATATAAAGGACGGAAGCATTAAGTAAGTGGGAATGACAGAAGAAATATGGAAGGAAATGAAAACACATGCAGGAGGAACCCTAAATTGGTAAAAAAAAAAAAAAAAAGTGAGGTGTTATGAAGTGACTACAGAATTATGGTGTTAAAAACTAGATATGCAGGAGAGAGAGAGAGAGAGAGAGAGAGAGAGAGAGAGAGAGAGAGAGAGAGAGAGAGAGAGAGACAGAGAGAGAGAGAGAGAGAGAGAGAGACAGAGAGAGAGAGAGAGAGAGAGAGAGAGAGAGAGAGAGAGAGAGGATAAAAGGACAGAATGGAAGTGTGAGAGTGAGTGGGGGTGATGGAATATGGAAATAAGAATAGTTTGTCGAGGGAAAGGGAAAAGGAAATGGAAAAAAAAAATAGGGACAGCAGTGAGATGTGCAAATGAGGAGAAGTGACTGCAAGGCTGTTGCGCTAAAAATATATAAGATGAAAAAGGAAAAGAGAGGGGGCGAAATGTGATGGGACTCCAGGAGTGAAGGAAAATAAAAAGACAGGAGTGAAATTTTATATTATATATATATATATATATATACACACAAAAACACACACACACATAATCAGCATATTAGTAATGTACACATGGCAACGTAATTTCTATAAAAGACAAAACAACAGGGATGGAGATGACACCCGCCAGAATACACAGAATTTTCAGACACCTCACGTGGCCATCATCAGGGTACAAATGTGGGATCGTACCAAGGGGCATACACTCGTTTACATTACTACAGTTATGGATCACTGCAGATCCATAACTGTAGTAATATAACGAGTGTGTGCCCCATGGTACGATCCCACATATGTACCCTGATGATGGCCAAGTGAGGTGTCCGAAAATTCGGTGAAATATATCATACGAAAATGCTGGCAGGTGTCTTCTCCATCCTTGTTTGTCTTATATAATATATATATATATATATATATATATATATATATATATATATATATATATATATATATATATATATGAAGGAGAGAGAGAACTGGAAAAAATATGGAGATAAATACAAAATATATGAGGAAAAGAAAAGGGGGAAAGGGTTTAAAAGAAATATACAAATGAGGAATAAGCCTGGAAGATGCAGAGACTGAAATAAGTATGACAGATAAGGAGAGAGATAAAAGACTGGAGACATATCAATGTAAGGGGAGCATTTGAAAATGACGTGTAGATATAATTATAGATGTGTGGAAGAAAAAGACAGAGGGTTGGGAGGAAATGTAAAATTGACGGGGGAAAGGGTTAGGGTGAGTGGAGATAAAACGGATATGCGAGAAGAAAAAGAATTAAAGAGGAAAGGAAAATAAATTTTAAAATGAATGGGAGGACTAAGAAAATTATGGAACGAAGGAAATGTAGTGGGGAGAACAACAAAAATAAAGGAAACAGCAGCGAGATGTGTAAGGGGGGATGACTGATGGATTATGGAGGAAAAAATAGGTGTGCAAGGGAGAAAGGAATGAAATGAGGGAGCAGATGTGACTGGAAGGCATCAAAATAACGTAGACTCAAACGGATATGTAAGAGAAGGATAAAGAAAAACTAACTGCCAAGATTTTCCTCACCTGAGCAAACTCATCTTTTTTTAGTCTCAATAAAGTACTTAAGTGTGTACAAAACAACGAAAATTATTTACATGGCAACGGGAAGGTTAACAATGGCCTAATGCAGAAAAACTGAGAAATATATACCTGCAAGTGACATCAACATTTCCCCTGTTGTGAATGTAGTGTAATGACAGGTTGATGGAATGAGTGGGAAGTAAACACACTGGGAAAGAGATTACACCCTTCACTTCGATGACGTCTTTGTTGTTCATTCTCGAAACTAGAGGCGTCTGTTTTCATCTGACGAAACTGGGCAAATGAACATGAATACCTAGTCGTGGTTGCATTTAATTCGATACCTTAGCCAGGAGGCAAGAACAAGTCTCCTTGGTTACCAGTTTCATCGACTCTTCACTCTGATTACATATGACCATCAACTAAGGTGAAACGCGTTAGGAAATTACCAGGCTATTTTATTTATCACAGATCTTGCAGTAATGAATGGGTTACTGAATCTAATCTAACTCCTGCATCTAAACTGAATGAAAGCGTCTGGCGTCTAAAATAAAATGTGATGAGTTAAGTTTCCTAATACTTAAACGTGTCAATCTCTCTGGTGATGGGGTCGAGTGTAGAATTTCATCTGCTCTTTTACTGTTATCCCACTCACCCATTCCGTCAACTCCTAAGATCTGCCACATTACCTGAAAAAGAAAGAAAAGTCAATGGTTAGTCTCCACACAACTGTATTATAAATTAAGAAGAACAAAAGTGGACCTCCCCCCCCTCTGTGTGTGTGTGTGTGTGTGTGTGTGTGTGTGTGTGTGTGTGTGTGTGCAATAACTACCAAAACCTCTATCATTCACGCATTTCTATTCAACAGGCATGACCGGGCTTGTAATCTGGTAAACCCCCTTTTTGTACGATAACATATTCATGCTACCATCCAGAGATTCCATTCAGCTCAGGGGCGAGGGACTGTGAAGGAAGGAGAGGCAGACGATTGTATACCGTCGCTCTCGGCTCCCTTACTCTCACAGCCTCTCTTTTAAGTCATGATTATTAAACGTGGCTGATTTGCATAAGTTACTGATCTGTCTGTTAGAGGGAAATATTTCTGAATTTCTTATCTTCCCTTTCTTTACGCTCAATATTCGTTCACTTGGGGTTCAGTTTCCCTTCTTTTCCATTTTACTCCATGTGTTTTATATCTCCGTTCCTTCGTTCTTCCCTTCAATTAAATCTTCCAGCTTCTTTCCTTTTCCTTCATTTCAGAACATTTCCTCTAAGCGTTCTTTTCAGTTTCTTTCGTTTTCCTTTTACTCCATAAACTTCCCTTTAATTTCGTTCATTTTCAGTAACATAAAAAAAAATCCAGTAAATTTTCTTAGTTTCTTACCTTTTCCTCTCCATTCCATATTTTTTTTAACTACAAAAATTTTCCTCTGCTTCTCCATTCCCTCATTTTCTTCCAATTATTTCCTTCCATTTAGGCTGCACATGGGAGGGCATAACCATCTCAGTGGGAAACCTCTCACTCCATCCTCAATATCCGTGCTTTGAGAGCCTCCTTC
Organism: Coenobita brevimanus; assembly: GCF_032717465.1. Classification (NCBI taxonomy): domain Eukaryota; kingdom Metazoa; phylum Arthropoda; class Malacostraca; order Decapoda; family Coenobitidae; genus Coenobita; species Coenobita brevimanus. Next base: position 39,983,425 of record NC_137063.1, read on the forward strand.
CCTCTCCCCATCCTCCTCCTCCTCCTCTTCTCTTCCTCCTCCTACCCCTCCTCCTCCTCTTCTCTTCCTCCTCCTACCTCTCCTCCCTCATCTTCTCTCCCTTCCCTCCCTCCGAACTCCTCTTTTCATTAACTTATCCTTGTAGGCGTGTGTGTGTGTGTGTGTGTGTGTGTGTGTGTGTGTGTGTGTGTGTGTGTGTGTGTGTGTGTGTGTGCGATTTAGTCGTTCTTCATATCTCTCTCTCTCTCTCTCTCTAACACACACACACACACACACACACACACACACACACACAATTTTAATTATCTAGTCAAAATATTTTTAAAAATAAAAATTTAGTCACTACCCAGTTTTTTTTTTTACTTCCCCCCCCCCTCTCTCTCTCTCTCTCTCTCTCATCCCTTTTGCTCAGCCACCATCCTACCCTCTTTTCCTCCCCATTTCATCTCCGTCCCTGTGATCCTCTTTTCATCAACTTCATCCTCTGACTTTTTCACTCAATCAATTTCTGTCACCACCTTGCTCATGTTTACCTCATCTAATCTCTCTCTCTCTCTCTCTCTCTCTCTCTCTCTCTCTCTCTCTCTCTCTCCTATCCTTTTTCCAATTCACATCTTCTACCAAGTTTTCCACTCCTCTTATTCTTTTATTGTACTGCACGTTTGCTAAAGTTGAGATTGCAATTTCTCGACCTTCAATGTTAAGCTGTAACAAGAGATTACCAACAGAATACAGTGCTAGTCACGAAGAAGTGCCATGGGAAGGACTTAGAGCCGTTGCATTGTCTTGTTCTGCCACTGAGTTACGGAAAATAAACTAAAAAAAAAAAGTGTGCAAGGTCACGGCAAACGAACTGTATCTTTAATTTGTTTTTCCTTCCTCTGCTCATCATCTGTAAAAAAAAAAAAATATTCGCTTACTCCTATGACCTTTCTTACCATCATCCCTGTCACAAACGTTCATATATTTCCTTTACGATCATAATTTTCCTTAGCCTTGCCCAATGCCAGCCGGATACAGCATTTATCCTCTTTTACTGCTGCCGTCAGGAAATTTCAATCAACTCTGGAGACGCTTTTCGAACTGGTGGAATTAGATCTACCCTTCACTAACCCCTTAACAATGAAGGGTCTGTCCTAAGCTAAATATAATCGTCAGGGGGTAGTAGGAACAGGATAAAATAAGCCACCTGACTGAATGGCTTAGAGATCTGGAATGGGAAAGTAAGCCCCAAGGTTCTGACAGCCTATTATGAAGTCCCATTTAGGAAACCCAAGACGAGTCAAGCGTGTTTGGTTTTTCTGCATCCTTGCTGAATACACACAGTCTGGCGAAATTCAGCTTGACTCCTTCATGCCCGTGACCTGTGTTTTATTTTATTTACCTTAAGGAGAGAAATCAGGTCTTGGGATTAATAGAGGTTGTTTGTAGGCGCGTCACTACAAAGGGTTTCTCCAAAATTTACAAAACCGTCTGGAGGTGGCAAGGATAAAAAGAAAAAGACGTCATCGGAATTATGAAGTTAACCTCATCTAAGGGTTTGTGTTATATAAATTAACCTTAAAAATTGCGCGTTTCTATACATCTTCATCCAATCAAGTTTAAGCCACAATGAAACAGGAAACAAAAATCGCAGGAAAGGGGCTGAGAATACGATTGGTCCTCATATAGTCCTCTCTCTCTCTCTCTCTCTCTCTTCTTTTCATCACCTGCAACCACTTTGGCATTTAATCCTTTCATACTTTAATGTCAACCCTCACCGAGACCATCACCACCTTATTCCTCCGCGTTATTTTTTTCGATCTACATTTCGAAGCCTTCACTAATTAATAAATGACTGTGTGGTCCATTTTCACTCCTGCAACTCTAACTAATCCCGTTAAACCCATTCAGTATGCGGACGTCCTTTACATCTAATTCTTGTTATAGCCAAAATGATTTCATTCAGCCTGGGATATTCTTTTCGGATTGGAGAAGTTAGAAACAAATCATCAGCTCTTTCTTTACGAAGCAGCTCGCCGAAAATCATCCGAATCACCGTCTGGTATCAGCAAAAAATAAAAAACAAAAATATATCAGCGCAGACGAGATTAAATTGTGGTTATTAGCATCAGCATGGCAATTTGGATCTCCGTTATCTTTTTTTTTTTTTTTCTTGGAGGGAACAATTTTGCGGAATCCTGGCCTTTGGTTCCTTATTTCTTGCAGAAAAGGAAAATCAGGTACTAACACTGTCCTTTTAAGCCTTCTCTCACGTTTCACTGACACTTTTGCTCTGACCTTCCCATCATTCTCTATCCCTAGTTCTTTTTCACATTCCTACATTTACTTTTACTACCATCGACACTTTTTTCTCACTCTATTTTCCTACAAATGGCTTCTTTCTTTTCCATTGGCTTCACTGCTCTTCATATTTTTTTTTTCTGAATTTTATCACCATCATTGCTCAGCTGTTTTCCTCTTTTTTTCCATGCGTCCACCCTCTTTCATCATTCCTTCTTGTCCCTTTCCACCCTTTTCCACAGTTCCTGTCCTTTTTATGTCTTTTTCCACCCTCTTCCACCACTCGATCCATCACCCCCAGACCCTACTATCTTAGTCTCCCAGGCAGCCTCCAACCACCTCACCCTCCAGACTTCTTAGCCCCTCATGCCGCCTCAGGCCTCTCTCTCTCTCTCTCTCTCTCTCTCTCTCTCTCTCTCTCTCTCTCTCTCTCTCTCTCCCCCTGAAATCTGCGTGGAATGTGTATGAATATAACAATCATTCTTTTGGTAAAACCCTAAGAACCCTTTAAATGCGTTGACATACTTTTACACTTCGTTCATGTCACTTCACAACGACATTATTTAGCTTTAAGAGACTATTTGAACCCACATAATTATATAAACATCAATTCCTTCACTACGAGGGGGATATCCTAAGCTGAATAAAGCCGCCTGGTAAAGGACATCTAAATTAAATGCCGTTCCCGGGCCGGAGTCAATATATATTCCAGAAATCACTAAAACATCCAATACTGCCGTAACTATGGTGTTAAAGTCGCCCCCTTGATCATGTGTTAGTTATGCATTGGCCGATAACGAGGGGAAGGATGGTGGTGGGGGTGCGAGGGAGGGAAGGAGAGGCTGTTTGATGTTTGGCTACGATACTGAGCTTCAAACACACACACACACACACACACACACACACACACACACACACACACACACCTTTACAAACTTGGGAATTTCAAAGCATGCGCCCCCAAACTTCCAGTCCTCTGCTATACTTCAGCTTTTACTTTCAAATAAGCGAGCAGGTAAAAAAATTTCACTTTATTCTTGTTGCTTCCAGACAGTTCTACCAAATTTTAAGAGATGTTTTTATCTGAATGAGTTACAGCCTTTTCTTAACCCTTTCATTATCAATACGGTCTTACTCCGAGGGGAAAAAAATTGACAAACGGGTTAAAGAAAACACCATCGCTGTATTGAAAAAGGTCCTTCCCAACGTTCAAACAGGCTTCCGCTGCATGATTTAGTTATACACAAACACACACACACACACACACACACACACACACACACACTACTTCTACTACAGCTGTTAACTAATTTTTCACCCTGCGCAATCCGAAGCGAGAGAGAGAGAGAGAGAGAGAGAGAGAGAATCCCATCCCCCCCTCCCTTTCTTCGGCTCTCAATTCTACCTTCTCTGGAAAAATGCTTGTGTGAAGGCGACATAAAATGACAATGGGAGTGAAAAATTATGACACAGTTTAAAGAAGCGGCGCTGAGATAACTGGGGTATATTCTCTCTCTCTCTCTCTCTCTCTCTCTCTCTCTCTCTCTCTCTCTCTCTTGGTGGAAGGGAACACTGAGCCCTCTAACTCAACGTTTTGCTTTTAAAATTACACTGATGGTTATACAAGAAATCTATCTATCCCTTCTCTACCAAGGGTCTCCGTCAGGTTGAATCATCTGACGGCAGCGAGAATAACATAACCAAGACCTCACTGAACCGAAGGAGAACTAAGACTTTCTCGTATATTGAGTGTAGTAAGCTCCTTTCACTGTCCTTTATTAACTTCCTAGAGAGGGTTAAGGAGCATTCTTTCGCACCTGAAGCATTATATATCCACCTTTCAGTTTGCATGGACACTACAGTTGAAATGAGAGCTGTTCCTCTAAGCAGTCATCTTATCTTCTTTCCCCCCTGAGAGAGTAGATCATCATATTATACCTAAAAGTCTGGAGAAACACAGAGTAAGAGAACAGTAAGGAACTCTCTTCTATCCCATTTCCAAGACAAAGTAGGAAGCATCACCACATCTACAACGCTATACATTCACCTTCCAATACCGGTGACAAGGAAACTGCACATGAAGTGAGAACTGTTCGTGTTTATATATCAAACTTCTTTTCCCTTCCTCTTGTTTCCCATTTTCAGAAAGAAAGTATCGATGTTATTTCACGAATACATCTCTATAGATTCATCTTTTACCATCACGGAAACTACAGATGTATTGAAAATTATTTGTATGCGGAATAAGCTCGTTTCCCGTCTGTTCCTTTCCTATTTGGTAGCGAAGAAAGTAGCAACATATTATCGTAACGCCATACCTACAGTTATGGTGATTCACCTTTAATGGGGCGGCTATACACACTCCATCAATGTGTATCTGGGACCTGTGTTTTCATTTATCTTCCTCCTTTCCCTTATCTTCCTTTCTTTCCTCTTCATCTCTTCTCATTCTCCTTCCTTTCTTCTTTTCCTTCTACTCTCTTTTCATCTATACATCTTACCTCTTACCTCCTCATCTCTCCCTTCTACTTCAAACCTATTCCCTCCTTGTTTTTCTCTTCTACTTTGTTTCCTTCGTTATGTTTCCTTCTATTTCCCATCCTTCTCTTCATCTTCATCTATTCTCTTCCCACCATTCATTCACTTCTTTTCCTCTCTTCATCCACTGCATGTTTCTTTTCATCGCTTCTGTCTGTTCATCTGTATCTCCCTTTCCCACAATTCGTCTATCCTCAACCCTTCCATCCTTTCGTTTGTCTCTTCGCTCTCCTTCTGCTCCCTCATTTCCATCTTCCTCTTCCTTCTGTCTTCTTCTCCCTCCCTTCGCCCACTTCTATTCCAAATTCTCTTTTCAATCGCCTCTTGTGTTCATTACTGACGTTTTTATTCTCATCCATATCCCATCTCCTCTTGCCATATCATTCGTTCTCATCCTTCTCCTCTTTTTTCTTCATTCCCTCCTCTTCTCTGTTTTCCTCCTCTTTCCTTCCCTCCCTCGTTCTCATCCCTCTACCTTGTCTTCATTTCCCTCTCCTTCCTCCTCGTTCACCTCTTTTTTCCTTTTCTTTCATCTTTTCGCTCTTATTCTTCTCCTCCTTGTCCCACATTGTTCTTCTCTTCTTTTCTCCTCTCACCTTCCTCCTCGTCCAACTCACCACTTTCCCCTCTTCTCGCTCTCCTCTCCTCTCCTCTCCTTCCTCTTCCCTCCTCGTCCTCCAATTTTCTTCAATTCCCTTCCTTTGCATTCATCTTCTTTTCTCTTTCCTTCCTTTTCTAGCACACCTCTTTTCCCCTATTTTGATATCTAACTCTTCTCTTCGTCTTGTTTCCTCGTTTTCTCTCTCTCTCTCTCTCTCTCTCTCTCTCTCTCTCTCTCTCTCTCCATGTCCCCTTCCTCCGCGTTTATGCTGTCGTGAGCGTCTCCCCTCCCTCAATCTCATTCACTCCATCAATACCAACACAGGCCGGATAGGCTGGCAGGGAGATTGATAGAATAGATAGGAAAGGTAAAGGCTGGAGAGGAAGGGATGAAGATGTATGGGACGGGAGAGGCAGATGGGAAAGATAGAAAGGCAGGAGTATAGGCAGGCAAGGGGACAGATGGGACAGAAAGGAAGGGTGGCGGATGGGATAGGATGGCGATAAGATAGTCTGGGAGAGAGAAGGATAAGAGAGACTGGTGTGGCAAGGAGGATGAGAGACTGAATAGAAGGAAACAGCGGAGGAGGATATGAGGCTGGTTACGAAGCATGAGGGCAAATAGGAAACAGGGTTGATACGATATGAAAGGCATGGAAGGGAGATATACGGGATAGGCAGGGTTGGCAGAAGAGACGAGGCAGAACTGACAGGGATGGAATGTCATAGGATACAAGCTTCACAGAACTGCGTCATGGACGGATAGACAACACAGCTGAGGAAAGGAGGAGGAGATGAAGATGGGATACATAAGGAAGGCAGGGTAGGCAGGAAGAGAAATGAAGAGGACAGGCAGGATAGATGATGACATGATACAGAAAGGAAAGATGGAATACGATGCTGATACTAAATGGAGGAAGAGAATCAGGAACGATAAGTAAAGAAATGGACTTTAAGATGAAAGGAAGACAGATGGAATGGGACTGAGATGCAAGACAGGATGGGCAGATAGGTTGCTTAGAGACTTGAATAAAATGAGAAAGAAGAGAGGTAAGAAAGACGTAGATAACTAGGAAGATAAACAAACAGGACAGATAGGGTATGCAAAATTGGAGAGAATGTAATGATATACAGATACATAGATAGGTACAGAGACAGAGACTGGAAGACAAACAGATAGACATGAAGACACAGACAGGAAAATGGATATGGGTGGACAGGTAGATATAAATAGACTGATAAAATAAACATAACAGACAGATACAGACAGACAAAATAGGTAAAGTAGGCAAAACAGGAGAGGCAAGAAGGGATATGGATGAACGAGAATGGAGGCAAAACGGGATAGGCACACATGATGGAAAGAAAAATAGAGGTGAGAACAACAGACGAAGAAGGGGTGACTGAGGAGAGAGCAGAATAGTCACGGAAAATAGGAAAGGCAAGAGTGGAGAGACAGGAAGGGAAGTTGCTAGGGAGGAGAGACACGACAGAGAGGCTGGGAGAGAGGTGGAGAGAAATGAAGAGGGGAAAAAAAGGTAATAAACGACAGGATATTGTTGCAACAGGGAGGGAAAGAGGAAAATGGAACGGGAAAGTGGGACAGGCAGGAGGCTTGGGAACTGGGAAAGGCAAGTAATATAGGCAAGAGAGGCAGGAAGGCGGGTGGTACAGACGGGACGAAAGGCAGGTAGGCAGCTGGTTCAGGCAGGTGATATAGCCAAGAGGAGAGGCAGGAGGACAATAAGAGAAGAATAAAGTAAGTGATGTAAGTAGACTGCTGAAAGAGTTAAAGATGTCCATGAAACAGCCTTGTCTTATAACCAACAAAGTTAGCATTTTTTTACACCTGTCTGTCAATCAGAAATTGGTGAAGGACTGATTGGGCTTCCCTGATCGGTCTGTGTGTGTGTGTGTGTGTGTGTGTGTGTGTGTGTGTGTGTGTGTGTGTGTGTGTGTGTGTGTGTGTGTGTGTGTGTGTGTGTGTGTGTGTGTGTGTGTGTGTGAGAGAGAGAGAGAGAGAGAGAGAGAGAGAGAGAGAGAGAGAGAGAGAGAGAGACCCTGAGTGCCATTTTTTAAAACCCCTTTTAGTATGATTGCTCTCATTTTATCACTGCTGCCACCAGACATTTATATTGAGATTTTATTAAGATTTGAACAGATCTCTCTTCCCCTCACACTCTCGCCCTTGGACTGACGGGATTAAAAAACTATCTCCATTATAACAAATCTATTTTACTGTTAATCCCGCCTCGTAATGTCATGTAGCTTAGGTTGGATTCTTGGATTTATGAAGGCAGTTTTTCCTACTTACATCATTTTCTTTTTTTCTTTTTTTTTGTGCTTGTAAATTTTGTCTCTTCTCGTTTAGGACAGTGGAAAATAGGATGAGGATGATAGTTTTTATTAGACTTTTTTGCTCTAAATAGAATGAATATGTAGATTTGTAGAAAGGATTTTTTTTTAATCTGAAATGATTGATGACTTACGTGTTTTATTCTGTCCAACATCACACAATTTTATTCGTTACCGGGACACTTCCTTTCTTCCAGTGATTATAATTCTCCTTTACGTCTGGTAGTCTAAGGCACCAATCGGGATGAAAGCCAAATGATCTACGCACTGGTTCAAATCCCTAAAATGCGGCTGGAGGGTCTTTAGATAATGTAGTAGCACGGGGTATTGGCTAGTCACCTATCCTTATGTGCTCTAGACTAATTCATCCCCCACAATACCGACACAACCCTCACTATAGCAACATAAACCTCACTGTACCAACACATGTAGCTCATCCGTGGGTACCAACAGTGAATAAAGGGTAATAGGGACTTGACTGTTACCTATCCTTACAATCACCTGTTATCCAATGCCTGTCACCTAATCCATATACATACTGCTGTTCTTTCACGTATCCCAGTGGCAGAATAAGACAATACTACATCTTTCCACAGCGCTTCTTTTTGGCACGGTAAGACAATACTACGGCTCTACGCGTTTCCACAGCTCTTCTTTTTGGCAGAGTAAGACAATACTACGGCTCTATATCTTTCCACAGCTCTTTTTTTTGTTGGCAGAATTAATACTACAGCTCTATATCTTTCCATAGAGCTTCTTTTTTTATTTGCATCATATTCTAGTACTGGTCTATTGATACAACTCAGCATTCAAGATGGAAAGATAGCAATTTTACACCTAATTAAAATAAGCTGATGACAGTTCTACATAATGGAGGGCATCCGTAATCAGGTGTGGGGATTATTTTTTAAGTTTTGTTTTTCCTTTCTCTGTTCTGGTATTGTAAAAAAATAAAATAAAGCTAATATACAGAAAAACCTATATTACCTCACACCAGTAGGAAAATCATCGTCTGCAAACCATTCCTCCCCCCCCCCCACTCCCAAATATCAAAGAGGCACCTGAATTGTCTGTGGGGATCTATTATAAATGCACTCTGGGATATTAAAACCAAAGATCGATGGCTTTACGTGAGTCAGGGTATTATTTGTGAAGGGAGATATTATATCAGACCGACCAAAAGAAAAAGTGGGGGATCCTGAATCGATGGTTTTGAAAATTCGTCCTACTGTTTATGTTCCTCTGAATCGTGCTTTGTTGAAGCTACGATCTCGAAGCCTTTCTAATTAGTAAACAGCTATTACTTTTAATATTTTCAGTACAATGTTTCTCCATAAATTCTGGTCTATCTGGTAATTATGAGTATCTCAAATTAACAGCGATGCCAGTAAAGTATTGATTACATTAACCGGTGACAGGATGAAATAATATACAGTACAGCTACCGGTAGAACACAATACTATGGAACACCGGTAGGAGACTAATAATTCTGCTGACTTACTGTTGGATCGTACCACAGTCCCTCTTTTTCTCCGTCCCCCCCGTTTACCAGTTTCTTTCCCCTTTGCCCTTTTATATTGAAACAACGAAAACTTTTTACAGCGGGCTCCTCTTCCTTTTTCTCCTTCTTTAACGAGATAACAACGATACTTTTTTTTTCTTTCCCTTTGTCCTTTTTTTTCTACAAGAGGGAAGTTTTTTTCAAGCGGTCTCCTTTTCTTTTTCTCGCCCTCACCCCACCTTTTTACGAGACATGAAGAGCCTTTTCCAGCCATGTCTCCTAATATTTGTGCACAGCAGCATCTTGAACGACAGAATCTACAATCATCTCAAGGAGCCGATCTATAACCCTTGAACCAACAAGACGCTTCTAGGAGACAGCCTTTCAGTCGAGGGTTTCTCTCTAATGTAAGCTAACAGGCTATGAAAAATACAGACACCGAATGTGATAAACTATAGTCTAAACCTTGAGTATTCAAAACTGGAAACTTAATATGCGACTGGGAATGGCTTGATATAAAAACTCAAACTCGAATACCACTTCACTCCAATGACAATAATTTTATTCTTTATACCTGAAGACGATTTAATCAATGACGAGACGTCTTGAAGTGAAGGGGCTGAGAGAGATTATGTCATCTCTTCCAAACCAGAAGTCTCTCTAGGCTGAATTAAATCATATGGTGATTGCGGAAAATAAAACAAAAAAAACACGTCATCGAACACAAGGGGTGAAGCAAGAAACAAGACTGCGAACTTAAAACACGGTAAGATAAAATAGTGGACTGAAATTATGCTAAGCTAAAAGTTCAATATCAATATGGAATACGATAAAACTTACAGATGAAGCTGTAGTTAAAATAAAGATACGAATTTATCTTCTGCTCTCACACATATCTACTGAAGCATAATCATAGTTCTCTTATCCTGTTGTCTGTTGATCCGTCCTTTCCCTGTCTAACCCTCTTTTCCCTGATTTCCCTGTTTTTGTCAAGTTTTTTCTACAAACCCCATTTTTCTCTGCTGATCCTGTTTTCCGTCATTATATTTCTATCGATCCAATTTTTGGCTGTCCTACACTCGCTTATCCTGTATTCTTAATCCTATTATTCTAGCATCCCATTTTTCTCCATCTTATTTTCTTTTTGTCTAATAATCTTACCTTGTCTCCCATTTACATTATTAACCTTCCTTTTTTGTGCCCATTCCTTGCCTTACCCTTTATCTGCTTCAATTTCTGGTGTCACTATCTTGTCCAGCTTTTTCCAGTGTCTTTTCATGCTTTTTCATTCCCACCTTTATCCTTTGCGGCTTTCTCCACATATACCCTTTTCAGCTTTCTCCAATATCTTTCTCCAGCCCTCTCAATCTTTTCTGGCTTTCTCTATCTTTTCTGGTCTTCTCCAAGCCAATCTTTTCCATCATGACCTCCGTTCCGTCCTCGGGGACGCCTGATAGATCAGGTTGTGTCATTCTTCATCACATCAGTCCAGGTCATGGTGTGTGTGTGTGTGTGTGTGTGTGTGTGTGTGTGTGTGTGTGTGTGTGTGTGTGTGTGTGTGTGTGATTTACACATGCACCTGAATAAAACTCGTCTCATGGTAAACAGATTGTAACAAAATACATGCATCGAATTTGAAATTGGTAAACGTGTGTGTGTGTGTGTGTGTGTGTGTGTGTGTGTGTGTGTGTGTGTGTGTGTGTGTGTGTGTGTGTGTGTGTGTGTGTGTGTGTGTGTGTGTGTGTGTGTGTGTGTGTGTGTGTGTGTGAAGCATGACGGGAAATGCATGTGAGGAGGGTAATCTCATGGCAGTTATGGCTATGTATTTATGTGCAGAGACATCCATGTATGTCTGCGTGTTCCAGTAAGCGAATATGTATGTAGGTTTACGGATGCATGTGTAAATGCGTGTGTAAGAGTGCGTGTGCGTGTGTGCGGGGCGGGAGAGAGTGTGGGTGTAGAATTATGGGAAATGCTTATGAGCTGAGTAATCTCGAGGCAGTTATAGCCCAGTGTGTGTGTGTGTGTGTGTGTGTGTGTGTGTGTGTGTGTGTGTGTGTGTGTGTGTGTGTGTGTGTGTGTGTGTGTGTGTGTGTGTGTGTGTGTGTGTGTGTGTGTGTGTGTGTGTGTGTGTGTGTGTGTGTGTGTGTGTGTGTGTGTGTGTGTGTGGTTATTCCGATTCTAACGAAGACTGGACGCTAGATAAACCTTTTGACCCTCTATTAATAAAGAAGTTAAAACCATAGCCTATATCATACCAGCTTTAAGGAATATCCGATGTTAGCCAACCCTTTACTCATGCGAATTCTTTCCCTTCACTCACGCGATTTCTTTCCCATGCAGACGTCAGCCGTGAGCGAAGAAGCACCTCCGTGTCCTTCCACCAGACAGCGCCACTCCCATCACAGTCAAACTTTTCCTTTGAGCAATCACAGCCAAGGGTGCATCGCCACCAATAGTTCCTTTACACCATCCCGCCCCAACACGGTGAGAATACCTGATGTCTTGGAATTGAGTCAAAACTTAAACGTCTACAAACAGTAACAAAATATAATAATTCCTTTAGGCATGACTATCTCGAAGCAACCTCAAAACCTGCTGGCTCGAAGCAATGTCATGTCCTGGTGCCACGAACTGATGAGTTCTAGTCCTCTTCCTGTTAAGCTACAAAATAGTTGAAAGACTGCCAAACCCAACTATATCGAATGAATGTTAAAGTGCCAAATGGTCTCAGGAAACGTCAAAACCTAACATTCTGAAACACTGCCAAAACCTAACATTCTGAAACACTGCCAAAACCTAACGAATGCAAATCGCTGTTATAGGGGCTACGCTGTCCTGAAAGTGTCAAACCAGATGGTATCTTGCTGCTGATTTACATTATCACAGTGTCAATTCCTTCTGAGGTCTAGCTTAACAAACTGCTGATGATCAAATGTACTTGAAGTTCGCGTTTTTAGTTCCGACTGCTAGAGGAGTACATGACTATTAAAGAATCACTTGAATGAAAGTAGAGAATAATCCGTGTAGGCTAGATGAGGTGGAAAATGTTGTTCACGCGTTGTCTGCACAAGGCGGGCTGATTGTGTCATGTTTACCATATGTTCGCCATGCAAATAAGAGGTGCTGATTTACCTCTCTGTGCTTTGTTGTACTTGCGTGCCTGTGCAAACGCTGAGCGGAGTTTGTGTAGAGTCTGCCTGCGAGTTTAGTTTCATATATGCTTTACTGAATGTGATGCTGGACTGTGTGTGTGTGTGTGTGTGTGTGTGTGTGTGTGTGTGTGTGTGTGTGTGTGTGTGTGTGTGTGTGTGTGTGTGTGTGTGTGTGTGTGTGTGTGTGTGTGTGTGTGTGTGTGTGTGTGTGTGTGTGTGTGTGTGTGTGTGTGTGTGTGTGTGTGTGTGTGTGTGTGTGTGTGTGTGTGTGTGTGTGTGTGTGTGTGTGTGTGTGTGTGTGTGTGTGTCATGCAAACAGATGCACAACTTCACGCCTGAACTTTTAGCTTGTCGGTGAGATTTGCATTACATTAAGGCAAGGTAAATCAAAGAGAATTCCACTCAACGATTTGATAATGTCAGTGGATCAGGGAAGTAGTTTTCCCCTTATAAAACCTCCACCGTGGCGACGTCAGCTATAATTTTCTTCACCTATGACCTGATAATTTTCCGTGGCTTAAAAGACTTATACGATTCGGGCAGTCACCATTAACTGCTTCTGTACGATTACTTCTTTTCTGATTACGTTTTTCTGACATTTTTGTTTACCTCTAAAGAGTTCTTCAGACCCCCGGCAAAGGTAAGGTACTCAATCCCAGCTCGAGATTTACTATATGTAGCACCCATCAAAAATCACAGTATAAGAAAATACAAATATTTGGATGCTGACAACTTCACTAGATGCTGTAAAGGCATGCACACACAAGCATATGCAAGTTACACACACACACACACACACACACACACACACACACAGTTACTCGAAGACAAACACTGCACAACCAAACTTCTCTCATGCATACGCTGTTCATGACAACCCCTGAGCTCACGACTCACATATACATTTCTTGATAAATGAATATGCGAAAGAGTTCGGCATTACCAAAACTCGCCTCTCTCTCTCTCTCTCTCTCTCTTACCTTTTACTCCAACCTTTACTTCCTTATTTTTACCCACAACTAATCTCGGTCCCCACCTTCATTTTCATAAAACGCGACCCCTCAAAAATTTAGCACACACAGCACATATCTCCGCCAACGCCTACACCAAATAACTCGAGATTAGCACCAAAATTTAATCAACTCTTCCTTGGCGCCTGACCCACACATCTACAGAATTTTACTGAAATCAATCAATAACTTCATATCTTCTGTACTACTAATAAAAAACAGTCCTGAACGGGGACTCAAACTCAGACCACCACCATAACTTAAATCAACTCTTCCATGGTCCATGATCCACATATCCACGAAATTTAACTGAAATATATCCTTTCTGAGATGTCTTGTGGACAAACAAACAAACAGGGGTGAACACGTAACCTCCTCCAACTTTCGCCGCCGAAGGTAATAATGACAGGGATGAAAAAACCTACCAGACGATCTATGTCAGAGCATTATATCCACTACTGCCACATCTGCTCTGACTTTCTATTTCCATACATACTTCTGTGTTCTTGCTGCCACCAGAAGCTTTTTCGACGTACGAGAGACTTTAGGTAACAATGGAATCTTAACGTAATCAGTATCAGGATGTCATATCAGTCTAATGTTGGTACTGTCAAATGATTTTATTCATCCCAAGAGACCTCTGTCGGAAATAACCCGGTGGACTGCAGGACTAAGCTGCCATTTTCCTGCAGACCACCAACCTCCTTTTGGGGGACAGGGAAGGAGGTGAGGGACGTTTGAATATTCGGGCAGTGGAGTGGCCCAGTTATATCGGCGCCACCACACAAAGACCCCCATATTCACTACCCCTCTATTAATTAAGGGATTAGGTAATTTCCATAAACCTCTGCAGACCAAGACATTTTTTGCATACTATTCCTGATGCGGCCAAAAGATTTCATTCGGCCTAGGAGAGCGACCTAAGATAATGGCAGGTTAAAACTCTGCTCCTCCTGTCTGCATTCCCCCACCCCTTCCTCCTCCATATCTATTTGATCAATCGAACTTCTGTGTTGCGATTTTTTTTTTAAAGGGAGTCTGAGAGAAAATGGTGTAGGGTAAAAACTGGTTGCAACTTCGACCTCCCCCTGTTATCTGTGGTTGCCAGCCCTTACGATTGTTGTGGGTGTTGCAGGGCACGAGTTTTGAGAGAGAGAGAGAGAGAGAGAACGCTGTGTGTGTGTGTGTGTGTGTGTGTGTGTGTGTGTGTGTGTGTGTGTGTGTGTGTGTGTGTGTGTGTGTGTGTGTGTGTGTGTGTGTGTGTGTGTGTGTGTGTGTGTGTGTGTGTGTGTGTGTGTGTGTGTGTGTGTGTGTGTGTGTGTAAAGCTCGATACAGAAAGTAAAGGTGTGTAAAGGAACTGGGGGCATCAGGGATTTAAGATGTCTCTCTTTAGAGCAACACCTTCGTATCCTGGGCGTTCAGTCCGACTGGTTTACCTCTCATCTGTCTCGGGGTGTGGTTCAGTAACTATTCATTTGAGAAATAAAAATCGAATGACATAATTTTGGTGCGATGATGCCTATTTTACTTTTCGCTACAACCGCTTAGGCGAGACTTATCAAACTGGAAAGCTTTTTCATCAACAGAGTTGTTGCCTCTTAGCCAAGATGATCAACATGTCTAGAAACTTTCCAATACCGGTACTGGAAAAGTACTGGTCGTCTTTTCACAGTTTAGAGATGGCATTCACTGAGAACACTGAAACCATGTTGCTGACACCATCCTGAGGCTAAATCTTTCTGCTAAAATAACATCAAAGAACATGAACCTCCCCCAGCCTTTGTGTGAGGCGCCTCCACCCTGGCAGTCCCCCTTGGCATTGTACTCTATCCTTTCCACATCCACCAGGGGCTGTAGTCACAAGGCATCTTAAATCTTTCCTACGATCAGGTAGTCGCCATAGCAGTTATTATCACAGATAATTTTGCTTTTATATTTTGTCATTTTAAAATTCACAAATCCTACTTCGTTCTGTCGCTAAAGTGCAGCTCTTTCGTTGTCCCCCACACCGATTCTAACTCGGCTATGACCACTAAGCAGCAGATAATGCCAAGGGATAATTTCAGCTCTTCCCGATGACTGTTTTTCTAGTTTATTTGATGCTATCAGACTATCGTCTTCAGTTCACGAAAGAGATCTCAGTCTGAAGAGGTTAGCGCTGCGGCATGTGTTGGAGCACCGCCCACAGTCACCAAAATCGTTTCTTATATGACACCCTGTTGACTATCTGGTGGGGAAGAGAGTATAATAACTCTCTTATGGTCGGGACAGGTTTGGTATTCTGTTCAGTTAACGCCAGACGCCTGTGTAAATTTCAGGGTGTCATGGAGGCCTCAGTGTCAGTAGAGATATCGTTAACCTTCACGATCGGGGCAACTGTATCTTATTTCGGCCAACGCTTGACGATATTATTAAACATACTCAGTACGCATACGAACCTGAGTTTTAACAATTGTAAAAGCATTACCGATACAGAACATGCCCATTTCAAGCCGCACACACTCCCAGCCTCTCATTAACAACGTTCAGCCCGAGAACTTTATGATTTCTAGTTTCTGCTTCCACACGATTTTCTTCATCTTAGAAGCGCATCCTAGAAGTGTGAGTCACTGAAGGCTATATACCAGTATAACTACTCCAGGTCGAAAAATTTCAAATACAGAATGAAATCGTCAGGCGTTATCAAGAACAGGAATGAATACTTCCTCGGACCAAAGGGGTATGTTCTGCTCACTTTCGTACCTCTCATTTTCTTTCTGACAAAAAATAAATAAATAAATAAACGAGAGAGTGCGGCACCCTTGCCCACTAACTGGTTTAAGGGCACTAAATTTGTCTGTCCTGTGACCTTCAACTTCGACAGATTACTCTCAAAATCGATTATTTTATTCTTGCCTGATCCTTTACCCTTCCACCAACTGTAGTTCGAATCACATCAAAACTGAAGTGACTCTCCCAGTGATCGTGACTTTTAACCTTTCCCTGTGACCTTGACCTTCTGACCAGTTCTCAAAATCCAGTCTACTTATCCTCGATTCAACCAGATAAAAATTGCTTAAGATGACCTTGCCATATGACTTTGATCTCTGACCTACTGTTCTCAAAGCCAGAAGGTCAACCTTTCGATGATCCTCAGTTCACCCCTCTAGTTTCATCCAAATCAGGCCACCAGTTTTAGTTATGTTTTTCACCCACACCCACACCCACACCCACACCCACCCACAGAGAGAGAGAGAGAGAGAGAGAGAGAGAGAGAGAGAGAGACGCCCATAAAAATATAACAACACTCTCGCTTCATGAGCGTGGGAGGGGGGAAAAACACCATGAAGTAAAAACTTGTAAAATATTGTCAACATCAATCTTCGTCTGTTTGAAAATGTATCCCATGACTCGGATCTTTAAAAGCAAAGTGGTGTGCCATATGATAAATGTCATTTCCTCGTTCCTTTTCTGCCTCAAAGAAAGCAAAGGATATAATAAGGTGTCAAGCCCGGTTTTCAGCGGCTGTCCATTTTGCGTCTGAAGAAGTATGTATGTCGGATCTCTGCGAGCGAAATTGTCAACCGTAAAATGTTACCGACAGTTCCTCAGTCATGAATATAAAAGAGTTTCGCGTCGCCAGGGAAGGCCACGTCAAGCATGTAGCAATTCCTAAGGGGTTCAAGGTAAGGGTCAGCTAGCTGGCCATTTTTGAGGTATTTCCACCGCACTCCTTTTGAGGACGGAAAGTTAAAACCTCGTGCACAGATTAAGTTGTAAATTTTCACTCGGAAACCTTCTCGAGCTATAAAATAAATGTCTATAGGGAGCGAACAGAAAATACACGTCTCCGTACTGAGGGGATTACCAAGACAGAGAAAATTATGAAGGAATAGAAGCCTGTGAGGAAAAGTAGAGATACACTGATGAAGGAGCGGTATGGAGGCAGACGAAAGTTGGGTTAAGCAAAGAACATAATGAAAAGGAGAGTAATGGGAAATGAGAAAAAAGTACAAACAGTTTACCAGTGGAAAAGGACATGACGAAAGCTTAGGGAAGGAAAAGAATGAAGTGAAAACGATAAAAGGGAATAAGAAAATATAGAAGCACTCAAAGCCCTTCAGCTGGTCGAGAGAGAGAGAGAGAGAGAGAGAGAGAGAGAGAGAGAGAGAGAGAGAGAGGTGTGTGTGTGTGTGTGTGTGTGTGTGTGTGTGTGTGTGTGTGTGTGTGTGTGTGTGTGTGTGTGTGTGTGTGTGTGTGTGTGTGTGTGTTTTCGCCAAGGCATAGCTGAGGTAAGTCAGATCTGAGGAATAATTTAGAGTTTTTAATTAAGGCCTTTTGTCCAAGTCCCCGACAAGTGATGCTGAAACTGAGAGGGCGGTTTTAATGACACTCTTTTCCTCTAATTAGAAGGAAGACGAGGAGCTACTGAATTTAATAGGGTACCATCATAATCATCAACATCATTATTACTATCACATTTATCATCAACATTATCATCATCATCAACATAATCGTCAGACTAGCTTTCTCGTTACAAACATACGGATGGAAGGGATCAAAAAAAAAAAAAAAAAAAAAAAAAAAAAAAAAAAAAAAAAAAGGGGGGGGGGCAACGCTACGCTGTTGCCTGACCAAGCACATACCCCCATCTCCCTGCACACCTATCCAAGCGCACTCATTCACTCACTATCCTCAACTTCCATACCTCACTCATTCACTCACTATCCTCAACTTCCATACCTCACTCATTCACACATACTATCATCACCTCCCATACTTCACTCATTCACATATTTATCCATCCACCTTCCCCATGGTCGCCTACACCTACCATCGGACCTCCAAACTCCCCACTGCCTCTGACAAATACCAAATACACTCGCAGTCACACAAAACTGGATATTCTGTACGAGAACTATATTGAAGTTAAGAAAATGCTGAACCCCCTTTAAACTTCAATACGATGTTCCCTTTTAAAATGTTTTATGTCAATATTAGTCAATTTTCTCAATTTAGGGGAACTCCTTGTACTCACGTAATGCTGCTAATGGAAAAGCGACTGGTCTCTCTTGCCCTAAATGTCTATAGCTAGTACCCCAGACCTGAGCGCCTACGTTCTTTATGATGATGGATGGATGGATGGAATTCTTTGTGATGGAGAAGTCAAATCATATCAATAATAATAATAATAATAATAATAATAATAAAATAATAATAATAATAATAATAATAAAATAATAATAATAATAAAATAACAACAAAATCCCGCAAACTAAAGCCAACAGTTCCAACAACTTTTTATCATCAGGGAAATTGCGTCTAAAATATTTCCAACAGTCCCCCTCCTCTTAAAACCCGCGATGGAGGGGGGAAACCATTTTCTTTTAGCCGGTAAACCTTATTGTATTGGGCTAAATTGAAATTCCATTGGACAGGATTGGCGAGAAACAAGTTGGGCCTCCACACGAACTCACAGTCCCCCTTTGTGACCCGGTATTAGTGGGGCCTGGCTTCATCCCCCCCTCTCTCTCTCTCTCTCTCTCTCTCTCTCTCTCTCTCTCTCCTCCCCCGCACACTCTCCCAGCTCTCTTTCTCTCTCCTTCAACCTGTCCTTGTTCTCGTTATCCTCTTACCTTCCCTTTGTCCTCGCTCTGCCTCCCTCTTTCACCCAACTCATTCACTCTCTGCCAACCACATTGTGACCCTACATTGGTGAGGGACTCTCTCTCTCTCTCACAAATTCCCTCTTGCTCCATTCCTCCCACTCTAATGCATTCATTCATGGATTCCCTGCCTTTTTTTTCTTTTCCACCCACTCCAAATCCCTCATTCAGGTTCCCTCTCTCAGCATCTCACGTCCTCTTCCATTCACCTCCATCCTATCACACAAATTTATATATATTCTCTTATTTTTTCTCTCTTCCCAACCCATTTCTTCCACTTTAATCGTTATTACCTCTCTCTTCCCTTTTTCATTCTACCTCTCACAAACACTTTTCATCCCTCTCCCATTTCATCTTACTCTAATGCTCTTGTTTACACATATTGATACCTTCCTTTAACTCTTTTCACTTACATATTTCTTCTCCAAGTTTTTCTATTCTTCTTCTTAAGTTCTCTCTTATACATGGCTCCTCTTCTCTCCTCCACTCCAGTCCTCTCATTACCCCTTTCCATCAGTTTTATTCCCATTTCCCAATTCATTTCTCTATTTACACGGTTTGTTCCCTTTATTTGTCCTCCCACACCAACTTTCTGAGTCACGTTGCTTCTCTATGAACTGTACTTCGATTCCCCTTCTGTCTCTTTCAAACTCTTATTCACACGTTCCCTCCTTTTGCATCCCCTTTCATACCCTGAGTTTTCTTCGCACGCTTCTCCCATCCTTCTCCTTTTTTTCCTTCTTGGACAGAAATCTAAGCAGCGTAAGACGCTGTCCAGAACCTCTTCCTTGTTGGTTATTTCTGTATCTGGTACGCTGTCGTTATTGCTGTATTTGTTGTTGTTATCACTTGTTGTTGCTTTTCCATAACGAGGCTCAACTAGACGTGAACGCAGTGGATTCCAAGTTGATATACTCTTGTGTACACACACACACACACACACACACACACACATATATATATATATATATATATATATATATATATATATATATATATATATATATATATATATAATTCACGAGAAAAACATGGTGCAAAATACTAAGAATAATACTCGCTAAACAAGAGGTGCTACAAAGCCTCCTATAAGCTCTAGAATACGGATCCTGGTCTCTCGCTTCCTCTTTCTTTTTCTCGGTGCCCTGATTTTTTCATGTGATGATTCCATACTGCCGCAGACTGGTGAAGGGAAAGAATTATACCCATGTGCTGAAACTGTGTATGCTGTGAGGTTACAATACTGCTTGGGTCGAATCGGACTTATATTCAAAGTAAACAAAGTTGCAAAAATCTTTCACTTAATTTGTACGAACACTTTATCTTTTATCTCCTCATTATTACTCTTCTTTTCTTTCGCCATTCCTTAGGTGCTTTCGCTTAACTTCCCACATGAAACTCCTCTACTTTCCAACTGTCCCTGTCACTTCAATTTTCTCTCTCTCTCTCTCTCTCTCTCTCTCTCTCTCTCTCTCTCTCTCTCTCTCATTTACATACGCCCCTTCGCCTCTCCCCCTCCCCTCCTCTCTCTGCTCCTCATTCACACAGCTTTTCTATTGCTCCGCCCACCCAAACTCCCTCATTATGGGATTCTGTCTTCACCTCCTCTTCCCATCTCGCTCTCCTTGTCAGTCTCACACTCACTCTCACATTTTTACACTTTCTCCCACTCCCTCTGCTCTTGGGGACCTGGATGTAAATTGCCTACCGTGGATCGTATTCTAGGGGATGATTAGGACTTAGCAAATTACTGGTTTTCTGCCTTGACCCTTATGCAGCTGATAGGCATGAAAATTTAAGCCACTCACGTTTAAGTGCTCTCTCTCTCTCTCCCCTAGTCCCACTCGAGCCCTCACTTCCCTTAGCTTCTTATTTCTCTCTCTCTCTCTCTCTCTCTCTCTCTCTCTCTCTCTCTCTCTCAATTCACACACACACGCCCCCTCCTCCCCACCCACTCCTGATCGTGTAATCTAAAATGCATGGGCCGGGCTGCATCCAAATGAAGGCAGGTTTGAAAGCCCGTCTTGACACCGGGATTTTGTACACCGCCTGGATTTACATCATCTTTTACTAGGATTACTGATGTTAAATCCTACTATCCCATGACTTATTCTTTTTTTATTCCTGCTATTTACATATGTTTTAACTAACCCTGAAAGAGACTACTGGATTGTAAAGTTAAATATTGTTATCACTAATTATATCCTGATGTTTCGTAACTTAATTAAAATCGTTTAGTGAAAGTATGAATATAAGAAATGCGTCCTCGTACTGAAGGGACTGACTGCTGCTTTTCCGCCATGAAGGGTGAATTTTTATTGTATGTGAAGGGAAGAATTATGGCTGTGTTTGTAGGAGGATGAAATCGCTGTGTGTGTGTGTGTGTGTGTGTGTGTGTGTGTGTGTGTGTGTGTGTGTGTGTGTGTGTGTGTGTGTGTGTGTGTGTGTGTGTGTGTGTGTGTGTGTGTGTGTGTGTGTGTGTGTGTGTGTGTGTGTGTGTGTGTGTGTGTGTGAGAGAGAGAGAGAGAGAGAGAGAGAGAGAGAGAGAGCAAAGGCAAATCCCGCATGAAAAATTCCGTCCCGAAGTCTTGGCAAAAGTTAACACATTTCATTAAGTAACATTTTCAAAGCCTACTTTCGCAAACTTATGCACATACTTTCTGCATTCTAATTAGCATTTATGATAAACAGGCTTAATTTTCCCTCACCCACATTAACCCTTTTCTCTCTAATGAAAAAAAAAAATCCCTTGGAGTTACATGGAATAAAATGAGAAGTTCTTAATTGCAGATCGAGACTTCTTCGCTTTTCCTACGTTAATTTCTTTAGCCACAAGATGTCTCCCTTTTTTTTATTAATATTTTTTCTTGTCCTGCTATCCAAAAATTATCTTGTTCCGCTTACGAAAGAATCCTCTGAACTCCACCGATTAGATCTCGCTTTCATTCTCCCCTCCAATGTGAGAGGCGTCTATCTTACAGGGATTAAAATATTGTGTTAAAATACATGTTCGAAATGAAGGAATTGAGTTTCTCCGAGATGTATTACACTGTTTCAGCCGGAATGAATTACAAAGTTCATATATCACAGCCAAAGGATTCAAACAACTGTGGCCGCGTGTTTACCTGCCTAATGGCAAACCTGCATTTTTAATTAAGTCATTTGCATGGCGATCTATTATTCTGTCACTCTCTGAAGAAATCTGCTGGGGAAGGAGCTCTGTTAGTGAAGAGATTAAAAGAACTGGGTGTAAACAATAACAAAATCTGGCTTGTGGGAAACTTGGTGCGTTTGTCTTGTATGTTAAGATGTACATTCATTATCAAAGGAAGTTTGGCTTTACTCTTCATCGCTCAAAACTGTGATAAAGACTGAAGTAAAACAATAATACTGGAATAAAGAAGGTTATCACTGATGGCAATGATTCGGAAGCTAACGATACAGGTAATACTGTATATAAATATGATAGCCTAATTACATATAATATTAACATTTCTTTCTTATTGTCAAATCTACAGCAAACTTTTCTCCATTATATATCTTCACTAAATTACTGTCCAATCTTACTGATTTCCTTTCTAAATAAATGGCTATGACTACAAACTCATTA
The DNA here is from genome assembly GCF_032717465.1 of Coenobita brevimanus. Lineage (NCBI taxonomy): Eukaryota > Metazoa > Arthropoda > Malacostraca > Decapoda > Coenobitidae > Coenobita > Coenobita brevimanus. Next base: position 40,006,123 of record NC_137063.1, read on the forward strand.
CTTACCTGACAGTATTTACCTCATCAATTCGGTGACGAGCTTCTTCTTCTTTTTTTTTTTTTTAATTAATAATCAATGACCGGATTACTTTATTCACAAGAAAGACCTCTCTTAGTGATGATGATGATGATGATTACGACGACGACGAAGACGACGACGACAACGATCATGATGATAATGATGATGATGATGATGATGGCTATGATGATGATGATGATGATGGCTATGATGATGATATATAATTTGCATGTTTTCCACCCTGACCTCGTGCTTCCCCGCGGTACCAATCCATCACCGTTTAATTGGGAGTCAGGGCTGCTAATCTAGTATGCATTAATATTGATATCTCTCGCGTCCGGGTAAAGAGGTGATAATTTCTAACCCCTTTGATCATATCGCCGTTCGTCTCCCTTCCAATACCCGATAAATTTGCGTATAATGAATCGTAGAGCTGGCTACTAAAAAAGAAACAAATATTTCTTTCATTAAGGCGGGGCGTACCTAAGCTGACAGTGTGTGGCGGTAGGAATGAAACTATAGGAACAGATTCAGTGCAGACAGATAAACAGACAGACATTCGATAGGTAAATAAAGGAAGATAGACGAAAATACAGATGGACAAATAAACAGATAACAGACATAGATGGACAGCAGACAGATACAGAGATAGAAATAGCGACTACTATACTTGGGGAAATAAATAAAAAATCGAAATTGGCAAAAAACTTTCATTCGCCCTCGACCACTTGAGTGAGGGAGATCTCTGTGTGTGTGGGACCGTGTGTGGGTGCGTGCGTGCGCGTATGTGCGTGTTTACATAAGACAAATTCATTAAACTCCGAGAAAATCTTCGCGGGTCCCAGGAAAAGCGAGAATAAAACAGAAAATGAGGTGAATTCGGTATGAGGGGGACATGAAGACTTATCTGGAAATACTAGGTAAAAAAAAAAGTACTAAAGATATATTATGTGTACGGTATGAAAACAGTACCATCCATCATCCAGCCCTTCATATCCACCCATCATCCAATCCTTCACCATCCATCCATCATCCAGTTCTTCACCATCCATCCATCATCCAATCCTTCACCATCCATCCATCATCCAATCCTTCACCATCCATCCATTATCCAATCCTTCACCATCCATCCATCATCCAATCCTTCACCATCCATCCATCATCCAATCCTTCACCATCCATCCATCATCCAATCCTTCACCATCCATCCATCATCCAATCCTTCACCAACCATCCATCCATCATCCAATCCTTCACCATCCATCCATCATCCAATCCTTCACCATCCATCCATTATCCAATCCTTCACCATCCATCCATCATCCAATCCTTCACCATCCATCCATCATCCAATCCTTCACCATCCATCCATCATCCAATCCTTCACCATCCATCCATCATCCAATCCTTCACCATCCATCCATCATCCAATCCTTCACCATCCATCCATCATCCAATCCTTCACCAACCATCCATCCATCATCCAATCCTTCACCATCCATCCATTATCCAATCCTTCACCATACATCCATTATCCAATCTTTCACCATCCATCCATCATCCAGTCCTTCGCCATCCATCCATCATCCAGTCCTTCACCATCCATCCATCACCCAGCCCTTCACTACCCCATCTGTAGCGTAGAGACCCTTAGTTAAATAACACAACATAGTAATTTAAGGTAAGGGTCACGGGCACAACCACAGAGCGGGATTATATGAGCGTATCCTGACCAGCTCTTTTCTGTTTATTTTTTCCCGGAAAGAGCTTTTATTAAGGTTTCCGGCGTTTTAGATTTTTTTTTTTTTTACAGCGAAATAAACTCAACTTATTTCTGACTTAAAACCACAGAGACTGCATCTGGTTAGAACTCCTTAACCCAGTACTGCAGACCACCAAGAATCCATGTGTTGGTTTTATGATTACCATGCAATGTAACTAATTAATTTCGGGGGCTACATAAAACCTTTCAACCAGTGTACAGTCACGTGAAGATAGCGCTAAAATGAGTGAGTGGATGGTTGGCGCCACTACTCCAAGTATCTCAGAAGTAAACTCGTCCTTGAGCTAGCATAAAAGGCTTCGTAACATCTCTTCCTTAGCTATTTATTTTCCATATTACATCTTACCACTCTCCTGCACGCCTCATTCATCGCTTGAAGATCAACATGTTTTGCACCAATACAGGAGAATATTGAAGTGTGATGTGTAAAATAAATCGCTATGAAAGTGGTGTTGGGAAATCTCTACTTAAAATAGGAATCATATTTCCAGACTTCATTCAGGGTGGCCACGGAAAAAAGTCCTTCATGCCTTCTTATCAAAACTCAACAGCATTTCTTTTCCCATGCACTACTACACTTTATTTTTCCATCTTGTTTTCGGTCTTTTTTTATTTACCATCCCGCTGCGGTGTGTGTGTGTGTGTGTGTGTGTGTGTGTGTGTGTGTGTGTGTGTGTGTGTGTGTGTGTGTGTGTGTGTGTGTGTGTGTGTGTGTGTGTGTGTGTGTGTGTGTGTGTGTGTGTGTGTGTGTGTGTGTGTGTGTGTGTGTGTGTGTGATGCAACTGGCCAATTCCCACACCTTAATACCATGCCGTGGTTACATGAAATTCAGTAATCCTATGTAAAGAGGCAGAAATGTCTCCTTGGTTACTAGTCAAATCATCCCTCCAGTCTGATTACACCATCAACCTCGTTCGAAAGGACGTAGGGATAGTTGTCTGGCAGGAGTAAACGTGCAATTGCGATAACAAATACGAAGCCTACCCAAGATAACAGTAAGTGAGAGATTCAAGGCGCTGCAGATGGCGTTCAAGACCCGCCTTATCTTTAACACCAGTAACTCCCTCCTAAACAGTCCAACGACCTCAGGGTTACGTCCGCCACAGTGTGCGCCCTTGCCTCTGTAATCTCTCGAAACCTGGGTAATCGCTCCTGTTTACTGCCGACTTCCTTCCTTCCTTCCTTCCTTCCTTCGAGACGTCGGTGGGTAAGAGAAGACAGTAGAAGAAAGGGGGAGAAGAAAAGATAAGGCAACAAATATGAGAAGAAAATACAAGGGAAAACAACAAACAAGAGAAGAGAGGAAAAGAGGAGACTGAGACAGGAAAGGGTGAAGAGAAAGGAAAAATGACAGGACAAAGGATATGAGAGAGAGAGAGAGAGAGAGAGAGAGAGAGAGAGAGAGAGAGAGAGAGAGAATTAAGTCGAAACAAAAATTCTCAATGATAAACAAGGAAATAACTATGTAGGAATGTGGAGAATGGGATACCAAAACGCTCCTTAACATTCTATACCCTCTACAGTACTCTAGTTGCTGTCCGACGATTTCATTCTGCTGGGGGAAGCGGGTCATCCTGGTCTACGTATATTGTCAAAATCCACCTTGCTTCATAGTTTAAAACGTTAAGTCTCACTCGGGTAATGTATTCAAGTTACCGGTACTTCTAAATGTCTTATTTCAGCTTTCGGAAATACGTACATTCTGTAAGTTAAATTTAAAAAACAAATCGGAAAATCCTCTTCCATCAAGGACCGCCAGAGAACTCTGTATTTAAATCTTTAAATTTTAATATTGCTTTAAAATGTAGTCTCTCCATCTTCATTTCTAAGATGCTACAAAACATTATCACAAGAATACGATAGGCTACTAGTCACGATGAAGTGCAATGGGAACCTGCAGAAGCGCAGTACCTTCATTATCTGTCAGTAGGATACGAGAAATATGCCACAAAATGACGAAAATATGGGTTAAATTAAGGTGAACGAAAAAATAGTGTTTTTAATCAGCGCTAACACCTACCGTCACCAATTCTTATGATTACAGTAGGGGCGAGAACGCTTAAGGCTTTGTGTACCTAGTAAAGAAAAATGATTCTCTCTCCAGAACTTCCAGAAATGAAAATCATGCATGGAAAATAATTATTTGTGTAAAGTGCCTGTTGCTAATTTTTGACAGGTAAGAAAATGAGAAAGGAGCAAACAAGTACAGTACCTTGCACCGCACATCAACTCTCTCTCTCTCTCTCCAATTATTTACATTTCTATTTTTCAATCTTTTTATTTATCTACTGCATATCTCTTCAATGCAAACTCTTCCAAAGCTTACAAGTTTCTTCAACCTCCCTCAAACCTCCTCTACCTACCTACCTACCTACTTACCTATCCATCCATCTATTATCTATCTATCAAACCGTCTCTTCAGTTATCATGTTTCCTACCCTCCCCCCCCCTCTCTCTCTCTCTCTCACATCCTTCAAAGGCTCCACCCCCCCAAACAAGGCTTAACGACCCTCTTGGCCCTCCTGCTGCTTCTCTGCTATTGGCTCGCACTCTAACGACCCCCAACGACCCTTTGGCACTGTCGATATGGCGGCCAGAGAGCGGTCGTAATCAGGAGAGGCGCGGGGTGCATTGTTTTACGCGCCTGTGTAATACGCCATGTGTGCCTCGTATCTGCCTGCGGGAAAGCATCGAGTGCAGACACGTAGGAAGAATTAGTCTGTGTGTGAAGGTGGCTAAGAGTACTGTAAAAGGCTGAAGATTGGTGCTTATGTGGGAATATTGTGGGAAATAACTCTCTCTCTCTCTCTCTCTCTCTCTCTCTCTCTCTCTCTCTCTCTCTCTCTCACACACACACACACACACACACACGACCATATATCCAGTCTGTTTAATATTATACTGGGTTGTAAAAGAACACTTAAATACATCGAGGTAATGCAAGAGTGCCATGAAAACACTCTAAAGGATCACTCAAAAATCCAATATAAAAAAATGAAATAAGCATAAACCATTACCCCCCCCCCAAACACGGAACCTGGAGCGACATGCACTTTAGATTAGGCTTAGTTACGACACTTCCTTCCTCTCCAGCGACTCGCCAAACCTCGTCTTTAAAAGGTAAACTGCTTAGAGTTTACCTCCATGTTAAGTCCCCTTCTTCCTTCCCTACCCATCTTCCTCCTCCCACAACTCCTTTCTTCCTCTCCTCTTCTCCTACACTTCCTTCCTTCTCCCCTTCTTTCCTCTGGTTCCCCTTCCCGTCCATACTACCATCTTTCCCCTCAACTCCTTCAACCCCTTCCCTTCCCATCCACTCCCTTCCCCTTCCCCTCTTGTCCAGGGATTGGGCCAAATACGTAGTTGTAATTCCACTTGTAAATACGCAGAAAATAACGGTTTGCATTTTATATCCATTAGGGAGATTCTTAAGTTCAGTATATGTATCTGTCATTGTACTTAATGTATTTCTGTACTTGCTTCGAGTACAGTTAAAATACAATGCAGTATCACATCACATATGCTTTTGACTAGGGCAATGTAAATAAGTATATAATGACTGTCTTCATTTTTAAGTTAATGGCATTAATACCTGTGCCCTGAGGGAAACAGGAAAGTGTGGATCTGTTCAAAGTTTTCCAAAGCCATCCCATTTTCCTACCCCTTAAACTCGCTGCTCCACTCCTTATCTTCCCTCTCCCCATTTCCCTTCCCTCCCTCGCCGCGTTATATGCACCAAGCACGCAAATGTTGTCTCTAGTCATAACTAAGGAGAGCCCAAGTTGAATATAAACGCTTCTTTCACAATAAACTTATTTTCAATACATGGATACATTTCTTCTTCTAAACCAATTACGGAACGGTGAAATGAAGGTGCAAACATTATTTAGGATGGCAACACTGTTTTGAAAGGTGACCTGTACAAAATCTGAAATAAGTCTGGCTCTTTATTTAGTGCTAAGTAAGTCTGAAGATCATCCATTCCTGTCCCCAGTTCACTCCACTCTTCCTAATCCTTCCCTCCTTCTCCTTCTCTCCTATTCTTACTCTTCTCCCCCCGCCCTCCTCCATATCTCCCCTACCCCCTTTTCCTTTCTCTCTCCCCTCATAACATTCTTCCCCTCTCTGCCCTCCTCTTCTACCCCTCTCCCCTAGCCCTCTCTTCCCCCTCCCATTTTCATTTTTTGTCCTTTTTCTCAATTCCCTCTCCTCCCCACCCCACTCTTCCTAGCACATTCCGCCTTTCTTTTTCTTATTTCCAATCCCCCTAACCCCTCTCTTCTCAGGACCCTTTCTCCTACTTTCCCCATCTTTTCTCTCCTCTCCTTCCCCTCTCCCCCATTTTCCTCCCACTTTCCCTCTCTGCTCCTTCCTCTCCTCTTCTTCCTCATTCCTCTCAATTCTCCGCTTGGAATCTCCCCCTCTGTTCTCTTTCCTTCCCCTCTCCCTTCTCTCCTCCTCTACTCCCTCTTTTCCCTGCTCTCCTTCATCTCCCCCATCCTCTCTTCCCTCCTTCCTCTCCCCCATCCTCTCTTCCCTCCTCCCTCTCCCCCCATCCTCTCTTCCCTCCCTCCTTGAGTATTGGTAAACTTCCCGTGCGTCCGATATGAATACCCGTAACTTTGTCTCGACCCCAGCGCATCATAACACACACACACACACACACACACACACACACACACACACACACACACACACACACACACACACACACACACACACACACTCTTTTCTGCCCGTGGAGGTCTTCATTTTTCTGTGGCTACTGTCTGATGATTATACTTATCTTAGAAGGAACCTACCTTAGCTGGGGAGGGAGAAAATAGAGCTTCTTACCTTCTTATCTTCTTCAATATCCCAGCTCTCTCTCAAGCTGAATAACTAATCTAATGGTAACAAGAACACAGTATAAAAAGATGTAATCGTAGTGAATGTGTTAAACTCAAGAAAACCCCTAAAAAAAGGGCATAAAAAGGGATAATACACTAGCTTCCCATCACCTACTACTCTTCCTCACAGACCTCGGCTTTCCCTTCATAAACTTTTGATCCATGTGCGACTAACCTTAATCTCCCGTTCTAGATAACCCCAGTCTCCCCCCTCTTCCCCTCCACCATATAAATCATCCGTCCACCTAAATCCTCTCCCTCCCTCCCTCGCTCTGTCTGTTTATCTATCTGTCTATCCGACTCTGAATTCCCTCCCTCTTCTCATTACCCTCCCCCCTCTCAATCTCCTCTCTTAAACACCTTCAGAACGAGGAAGTCATCTATTTCGTGCTTATTGCTACTGGCCCCCATTCCTCGTGACATCATATTCCCTCCTATCTCCCACTCCTTCCCCTCTCACCAACAATTAACCCTCTCCCCTCGCTATCTTGTTCCCTCTCACTTTCCTCCATTTCTCTCTCCAATTAGCGCTTCCTTTTCTTAGCCATCTCCTTTAGCCTTCCCACTGCTTCTCATTTTCCCCTCCCTCTCCCTTCCCCGCCTCTTAACCCTCCCCCCAACATCCTATCCCGTCCTATCCCCCATCCTCTCACTTCCCCTCCTCTTAACCCTCCCCCCAACATCCTATCCCGTCCTATCTCCCATCCTCTCACTTCCCCTCCTCTTAACCCTCCCCCCCAACATCCTATCCCCTCCTATCCCCCATCCTCTCACTTCCCCTCCTCCTAACCCTCCCCCCCAACATCCTATCCCCTCCTATCCCCCATCCTCTCACTTCCCCTCCTCTTAACCCTCCCCCCCAACATCCTATCCCCTTCTATCCCCCATCCCCTCACTCACTCCAGCGATATTGCCGGTAAATCCCCGTCCATCAGCAGTTACCCCTCGTTAAGGCCCGGGAGTAAATAGTTTCAACCCACACTAAACACCAAGGAGGATTCGCCCCGCAACCTCGTTCCTTCCAACTTGGGTCGTGTGTCCTGCTGAGGGAAATGGTGGTCGTGAGCTCGGGGTCGTATAAGGGAGGAGAGATGGAGGGGAGACTGGGGGAAGAACGATGAAGGACGAGAGAGGTATGGAGTACGAGGGATGGGAATGAGGGAAGAGGAAGGGGAGACAGAAAGGTAGGACAGAAAGGGGAAGAGGAAGGGCGAAACTCGAAGGGGGTGATAGAAGAAGGAAGAGACAACGTTGGGAGAGGAGGAGAGAGGGAATATAAAAGAGAGAGAAAAGTATGAGAAGGTAGAGTGTGATGTGGCGCTCTTGGGCAAGTATGAGGAAAGAGGGAAGGAGTGAGAGAAGAGGGAGTGGAAGGAAGGTGACAGAGAGGGGGAGAGGGAGAGGGAAGAAAGAACGGGGAGGGGGAGGGGGGGAACATATTGGAGAAGTGGTTAGGAGAAGGAAAACAAGAGAGAGAGAGAGAGAGAGAGAGAGAGGGGGGGGGAGAAGCGAATGGGAAAGAGCAAGAAAGGGAAAGGGAGCGGAGAGAAAAGGAAAGGGAAGTGGGCAAACGGGAAGGAGAGGGGGAGAGGAGGAGAGGAAAGAGGATAAAGTAGCCTTCTTGAGCAACTACTGAGGGGAAAGAAGAGAGAAATGGGTAAGAGTAGAGGGAAGAGGTAAGGGTGGAAGGGGGAAGGGGAAAGAGCGGAAGAGGGAGGAGGAAAGAGGGAGAGAAAGAAAAGAGAGGGCAGAGGAAGGCGGCAACAAAAAACAATAGCGGGAAAGTTAAGAGGGACGATGGGAAGGGGGAAACAGAGGAGGTGGAGGAGAGATAAGCAAGAAGAGAGAAGGGGGTGACGGAAGAGGTGGAGATAGAGAGGGAGGAGGAGGGAGGATGGAAGTGAAAGAAAACACGAAAGAAGCAGGGAGCGGCAGGAGGAAGATTAAAGAAGGATGCCTGAGGGAGGAAGACAACGTTGGGGGGAGGGGGGAGAAGAGCGAGAGGGAAGAGGGTGAAGTGCACTGTCTGTTCACAAAGGTTTATATGAGGAAGGAACGAGGGGAAGAGTAAGGAAAAGCTGGAGGGGGAAAGAAACAAGAGTGAGACGGAAGGGAAATAGACAGATATGAGGAAGTAGACAGGATGGGAGGAAAGGAATAGTAAAAAGGGTGAAGTTGAAAGGACAGAGACGGACCAACCCGTACAAGTGAGAGTCTGAAGAGGAGACAATGTGTGAAGTTCAGAGGTTGGAGAGTTATGTCAGATAATGAACTAAAAATGGAGTTATGACAATGAACCAAAAATGTTAACTGTGGAGGAGATGGGTGATGAATACGAAGAGCAAAGAGAAACAGAATGAAGAGGAAACCAACTGTACTGCAATAGACGAGATAAAATCTAAACTTACGAGGAGTGAAATAAAAGGAGAGGAGATGTGGCAATGATTTCTTAAATATGGTAACGTTAAGCTGGGAGAAGTACATGCAAAGTAGAGCAATAGAGACGACAAGGGAGGAAAATTGATGCATTAAAGACGACAAGGAGAAACGTAAACTACCAAGCGTGAAATAAACGAAAGAGGAGAGACTGAAATTATTTATTCTATACCGCATTAATACTAAGCTGGAAAGAGACGCAATAAAAAGACGAAACCTGAAACATGCTAAGGAATGGAGAAAAATGAGGGGGAGGTGAAGGGAGTAAGAAAGTTTACTATATAGGATATCTGTAGTTAGGCAAGAGCGATCACCGTGAATATCTTCCCAACTTTTCTCCAATTCTGTACAAAGTTTCGGTCTAATCCAAGTCGATCATCGGGGGAATTATAATACTGGGAGAAAAAAATGTCCATAAGCGATTTTTTTCAGACCGCTACGCAAATCACTTGAATTCATTATGTATACAAGGGTTATGTGGGAATTTGTTGGCATTATATAAAGTCGATTTTAGCTACAGAATATCCTAATCCATAATATAAACTAACATACAGAGAGAGAGAGAGAGAGAGAGAGGTAATAGCAACGATACGCAGTTGAGGTGATGGTGATCGTTTACTACCATCGAAATTTATCCCCTGCACACAAAATAAAACTAGGCACTAAAGTCTGCCTACCACCACACTTATTTCATTGCACCTTAACCCCTTCACTCCGACGACTTTTTTTTTTTTTTTCTATCGACAGCTTTACTCAGCTAGATATTTTTTCGAATTTTGAAGGGCTGAATACAGTCTTCAATAACCCTTTCACAAATACGGTGCTCTACTAATATAAATATAAATAATCTGGTAGCTGCAATAATACTGATATGAGACTTTAATATTACCAGTTACAACCCAAGACTCATCTGAAACGTGATCTCTGTGGACTGCAGGCTGAACTTGTCCTTATCCTCCAGTCCACCATCCTTCTTTCGGGGTACACGGGGGAGTTGAAGGACGTCTGCATAACAGGGCAGAAGAGATGCACATTTATATCGGTGCCATCACGTGAAGCCGTCCCTCTCCACCACCACGTCATGGGAGTGAAAGGCTTAAAAGGGTAAATGAATGACGTGAAGTACAAAACAAGGATTCTCTATTCCCACAGATCATGAGAGTTAAGGAATATTGACACCACCTGTCCGATAAACCATTCCCATCTATCTATATATCTATTTTATCAGCGCCAAGGACCACCACCACAACTGCTAATCCTTCCTGTCCAAGAGATCTTTCTTATCAATCTGTCTATCTATCCTTCTCTCTCTCCATCTATTTCTATGTATGTGTATTATCTGTAAACTACCCAATGCAAAGAATAAGATAAATTGACGTCATAACCACTTCGTTCCAGTGACGTATTACTTCATTCTTGCAACTTCCAGACGACTATACTCAACTTCAGACCTTCTTACAGTGAAGGGGTTACTGAAGGCTATAGCTCACCTTTCCAGTTCGAACCGTCTCCCCTAAAGAGAATAAAAATCAAAGGGTATAGCATGAATAAGATAAAGAAAAAAATCGTACTGGAGGGCTTACGATAAAAAAATACATAACATCAGCAAATCTGTCTTATCAGCGTTAAGCCCCATCGTCACTTTTTTTCTTTTTTTTAAGACCAGGGAGGAATAGCGCTCACGGCTTTGTCTACTTCATAAAGAAAAACGCCTCTCGCTTCGAAACTTCCTCCAAATGAAAATCCCTCCATGGAAAACAAAAACTTCTGCAGTCAGTGTCTGAGGGAACTTTCAGTGGAGAGGAAAAAAAAAGAAACACAAGAAAGACAGAACGAACAAGTGGGCTTCGTTTCATGGCTTTTTAAATCTCTTTTTTCTTTTCCTTTTTTGTTAGCTAGGTGTAAAAATGAAACATGAGAGGGAGCCTGATACCTTCAGTACAATGAATTCTTATTTATTACCAGCATTTAAGGATATGTAGATAATGCCTTAGTTATGTTTGTGTGCGTCTTTCTGTCGGCGGATGCATGTTCAGGGTCTACTTTTTTTTTTTACAACCTCGACCAAGAACCCAAAAATATTTATGGCTTGGTAGCTATTAACCTTTACTAAACAAAGTCAATATAAAGGTCCTGGTTAAAGGAACATGGTTACTGAAGTGAGAGGAAACCTACACCATGTGGACAAGCACCCCTCCCACCCCTCGAGGACTAACGAATAATAGTAATATTTTTGCAACTACGAAACTATTTTTTCAGACACCGCTCACATTTAAGTGGTTAAAAACATTGTCGGTTAATTGCTCCCCCGTGGGAATGCTTACTGCGACCCCTAAATGATGTTATCCTTCTAGAAGAGATACCTCTTCCTTCATCAATCATCCTACATCCACGGCCAGACGTCTTAATCTCGGAGAAGGGGCCACAAACAAATCACGACCATGTCACTTTGTCCTCCACTACCGGTAATCACATCGACAAATATCCCTCTTTACTTCACAGCGCACAAGGGGAGCTTAGGTTTCTCCCCCCAAGTTCACAGCACCATCATTATCGTCCAGCAATATCTTCCTCAACGTCGTCATTAGCATCAACATTAGTTCATCGTTAGAAGGACAATGTCTCCTTTCTTCACTCATCACCTGCTCCACAGAATATCAAATTACAACTCTGTAAAACTCCTTCCTTTTACCTCAGAACACTAAAGAACCCTCCCTTAGAAACACATCATTTTCATTACACCATTACAACCACAATGCCTCCTTCCTTCACCCACTACCTGCATCACATAATATACAGATCACATCTCGGTACAAATCCTCTCCTTTACGTCATACCTCTCAAGAATAGGTCCCCCCACACCCTTTCCCGCAGCTCAGAGCACCATCAGCGGCGGAGGAGAACTAACGATGATGGCTGGGCTCTGTTAATGACTTGGCATAGAATTTACCACAAGGCGTGCACTCCTGTGTCGAGTAGACAGGTGGAGGGGTGACTAAAGACGAAGAATGATTTCGTGGAAGTATGCTGGGAGAAACTGGAAGGCCACACACACACACACACACACACACACACACACACACACACACACACACACACACACACACACACACACACACACATACACACGACTACTTTGAAATAATGTGGGTAACTTCTACTCCTTGTTTCCATGTTAATTGTTATGGCAAATTACTGATCCAAAATTACCTAAGAAGCACTTGCAATGTACTCGTATTACACTCACTGACCGTATTACAAATTACACATAATACCTTCACTAGCACTAACAAATGCCGCCCCCCTCTCTCTATCTATCTATCTGTCTATCTAGGTCTACTTGCTGTTACTGTTTCTCTGACTGGCTTACTGCGTTGCTGTCTCCTCTTCCCCAAACTCTCTCTCTCTCTCTCTCTCTCTCTCTCTCTCTCTCTCTCTCTCTCTCTCTCTCTCCACAAACACGTTCCTGTCCTTTGATCATTATTTCCCCCTTAACAATAAAGGGAGAGAGAGGGTCTTGGCGTACCTCGGGGCCCCCCCAAGAGGATTCGGGGCCCCGTCTCCAACTCGGCCCCAGCCACTAATGAGACGTGCATTCGGGGCTGTGTGAATCTCGGCTCCCCCTCCCTCGTTAGCAGAGAAATCTTTCATCTAGTTCTCTGCAGTGATTTCTCCTTGCCCTTATCTTTCTTTATCCGTAACCTGGCGCTTTTCCGGGAGTCAGCGTGGTTTGTGTGTGTGTGTGTGTGTGTGTGTGTGTGTGTGTGTGTGTGTGTGTGTGTGTGTGTGTGTGTGTGTGTGTGTGTGTGTGTGTGTGTGTGTGTGTGTGTGTGTGTGTGTGTGTGTGTGTGTGTGTGTGTGTGTGTGTGTGTGTGTGTGTGTGTGTGTGTGTGTGTGTGTGTGTGTGTGTGTGTGTGTGTGTGTGTGTGTGTGTGTGTGTGTGTGTGAGAGAGAGAGAGAGAGAGAATGCTGCCTCTGAAGGTCTGATTATATGCTGATATTAGTTCCCTGTCCTCTTCCATCGCTTCTCAGACGAAAATGTCCCCCTTTGCTGAGCCGTATTCCATAGCTTCCTCTCTCTCTCCCTCCCTCCCTCTCTCTCTCTCTCTCTCTCTCTCTCTCTCCCTCTCTTTCTGGCACACATGCTTGCCAAATATACGCCTTTCCGTACACCGTCTTATGCTTTCCCACTCCGACCCATTCATCTCTCATCTGTCTAGTACGCCTGAGCTCTGACTCCTGCAGGTCTCGCTTCATTAACCCTTTCAACCCAAGGACATATTTATTTTTATTCTTGCTATCTCCAGGTGGTTGTGCTAAACGTGGAAGACATCTCTTGTAAAGTAGGCTACAATCTTACCCTCCAATCTGAAAAACCTCTCCGATGATGCACAAATCGTCCGTAAGCATCAAGAACATAATATTAAATGGCGTCCTCTCAGGTGTAAGGGATTAATTTTCTTAACCTCGTCTACATTCATCCTAATCGCCTGTTTCTTTGTATCTCCTTTAACGTCTCTATCCTTACAAACGTTCCTCTTCTCTAAACCACCAACTGTCTTTCCGTATCGTTAGCACCATCATTATCTTTAGCTCCTTCAGTCCGATGATGTACTTTAATTCTGGCTACCTTCACACGATGTTAGTCAGCTCAGGAGACTTTAAACTTGAGATATATAGCCTTCATTAACTTCCTCCCCCTCACTGCAAGATTTCTTCCTAAGGTGCTAAAAAAAAAACATCCTAAGCTAGCATTAATACTCGTCAATCAAAAACCACGTCCTGAAACTGAAGAGGTTAACCCTATTTCCCACCATTTCAAAAGTGTGTTAAGACTTTCCAGATTTTAATTATGAGGAAATGGAGGTGTGGTCAATTTTAATGCTACGACAATTATTATTATTCTCCGCGTTATTTTTTTTTTTCTTCCTTGAATTCTGCCTACCCTGTTTATACTGGTGGGACTAGATGTAGGATGATTATTAAAAATGATGAAGTTAATGGAGGAGGAGGAGGAAGAGGAGGAGGAGGAGGAGGAGATGGCGGTAATTATAACGATGATGATGGAGGTGAGGAATCGGGAAAAAAATGAAAATACAAATGCAGGCATCAAGGATGTCAATACTATAGTTCATTCTACCTTATATTGTAGATTTTCCCCTTCGGCAGTCCTTTCCCGTAGATCAATGACAGAATAAGACAATGTTACAGCACTACATCTTTACCATACATCTTCACGACCAGAACCAGATTCCAGCGTCAACCTCTTGCCACAACTCAACATCCAAAATGGAGGGGTGGCAACTGTAGGCCAAGTAAAAGTGAAAGGAGCATAACAAAATAACTCGGGCTGCCTATCCATTCCCTATTCTGTGCTTCATAGAGTTCCAGTCCTCTCTTCTCTCCAAACGTTTTCATCTATTCCGTGGACTTGTCTCCAACCTCATCCATATTCCGCATCTCATCCAAACACCACTTCACCTTCCATTCAACACCTTTACCTTATCCATCCACTCCATTCAATCCCAATTTAACCATTTATTATCCATCCAATGAACCATTTACCGTCTGTTCTATATTCTTCACATCTAGCACTTATTCTCTTTCCTCCCCCGTTGCTCTCTTCTATTTTTCTCTTTTATTTTCTCCTTTCAAGGCAAATTCCACCGTCATTCAACTTGCATACATCTCTCCCTGAGGTGGATTTGCATATCCGGAAATATCCCAGTCGTCACAGCCACAGAATGAGAGAGAGAGAGAGAGAGAGAGAGAGAGAGAGAGAGAGAGAGAGAGAGAGAGAGTGAGAGAGAGAAAGAGAGAGTGAGAGAGAGCTAATTACCTTCATGTGTTTGAGGGTGTTGCTCAGACGGCTCCTCAATGCCTCAGTTAATTAATTCTGCCACACGGCTAATGAGAAGTTAATGATAAGCTCGAGGTCACACGCCAAACGCAGCAAAGCCCAACGTTAACCCATCGCCTTAAAATAATCGTCTGGCTGAATAAAATCGTCTGGAAGTAGTAACTCTAAAATCAAAAATAGTACTGCAAGGGTTAATTAAGAATACATGCCAAGCACCAAATAATAATAATCATCATCATCATCATCATCATCATCATTACCATCATAAATCCAATCATACCCCTTCAATCTGATGGCGTACCTTTAATTTTATTCCTCTTACCTCACGACGATTGTATTAAACATCGGAAGGATCTCAGATACTGATGAAAGGGTTAATAAATACGACATCTTATCCCTCCACTTCGAAAGGCCTCTCTTAAAGTGAATAAAATCGTCTAGATATGGCAAGAGTGGAATATAAAGCACACCAGAAGACTGAATGGGTGATTCTGTTGTTTTAACCCTTTTCCCTAATAAGACTGTAGTAGTAAAGGGGTTAATAAAGGCTATAACTAAAAGTCTTACACTTCGACAATATCCGAAGCCGAATAAAATCGTCTGGTGGTAGCTTTCAGTAAGATTATAAAACACATCTTCAGAGTGCACAAGCAAAGAGAAAGTTATCGTACCGAAAGAGCTAATGATAAACTCGGATCACAAATAGCAAAGCCACCTCCACACACACACACACACACACACACACACACACACACACACACACACACACACAAAATCCACTTTCATATAAAAATACAGCTAGTATAGTTAACAGGATTGTTGTCTATGCCATATCATTTCCCCAGTTTTCCCCTTCCATTTCAAGATGTTTGATGTTTTCTGTTTCTAAAATAACATTCCTCTCACCTCTTACGATGGATGTAACGTCTACCAAACATTATGTTCCTCATAATATTATTTCTATGAATCTTTCAGTAACTGAAAGAAATATTTCCGACGAGGTAACTTAAAAACAAAGAATAAAAGAAAAAATGGAGGAACGCAATACTAAAAGGTGGAAGGAAAAACAGAAAGAGACGCAGGGGATACGAAAATTCTGAGATTTAGGAGCGTTGGAAAAACAAAAAACGAAAAAATATGAAGATGTAGAAACAAGTAAACAGAGAGAAAGATAGAGATAGAGAGAGAGAGAGAGAGAGAGAGAGAGAGAGAGAGACGATGCATTACTCAATGGAAATGTGATAATTAAATACGGAAGAACACAATTTACTAGACAATAAATATATACCAATTCCATCACACCAGCTAATTACTCCATATGTCACTATACAGACAAAACTATCAAAAAAAACTATGAATACAGAAACTAGATTTTTTTATTTATTTTTTTTTGGGGGGGAAGGGGAAGGAGAATCAACGTCACTCCTAATTTTGGAATACAAGTCTCACATCCTTTGAAACTTTTCGAATTTTTTTTTTTCTTAAGCTGGGCCGCCAATTACCAGGAAGTTCTTTTGTTGAGTCTGAAAATAGCTCGCTAACTTTTTCCTCACCTGTCCATTTTCCGCCGCAGCTCTCTAATCGATGAGAGTTTTTATGCAGTTCCTCGCCTGGCCTATTCTTGCAAAAATAGTCTGTTCTGATGTCTTTTTATATCGTATTATGGGAAAAGCCAGGCACCTCCATCTATTCAGCTTAATATCTTCCGTTTGATGACGTAACTTTCCATCTTATTCTTGTTCTATCTGGAAAGTGGTATTCAGTTCAGGGAAGAGTTTTTTGTAGTAGATGTGTTAGCTATAGTGTCCATTAACCCCTTCACTGACTAAGGTCCTTAATGGGTTAAATGCAAAGCGTCTAGTCTGAGCCAGAGAAAAATTGATACTACGGTACGTCATTACAGTTGTAGTCGTCGTTGCTGTCGTCGCAAGTTCATGTGAAACGTAAGTCTGGTGTACTGTAAAGAGAAGTTCCCCCTCTCCTCCTGTCCACCGTCCTCCTTTCGGGGTATATGTTGGTAGATGAAGGACGTTTGTATAACTTGGCACTTGAGCCACCCGGTTATATCAGCGCCGCAACATGAAGGCGTTCCACTTTGCAAATTGTCTACAGATTGTACGTCTAAAGAAACAACCCTGGTAGTGATGGGCTAGAATTAGGTACCTTTAACCATTTCACGCAGGGGACGTCAACTTTATTTTAGTATCCGTGGGTAAAAAATAAAAATAAATAATAAAAAACGTGGACCTTGACACTGATCCACTCCCTCTTCGTGTCAGCATCCCAAACCTTGAATTCATATCAATCATCACAATTACCATCATCGTCATAATTAACAAAGCGGCCAAATACGGGATGACACACAGAAATACGTCGAAATCTTTAAGCACAGCTCCTCCCCTCTTCTTATTTATCATCATCATCTTCATTATCATCGTCATCATCATCATCATCCAACTATACCACTCTAAACCACTTTTTTTTTACGTTACGCCTCTATTTTAGACCTCCATTTAAAACTGGCCTGACCCTATACTGTATATGGTTCACGAATTCGCAATTACCATCATGAAATTTTACTCCTGATAAAACCTTAATTACACTATAATTATGACTTTCATTTAGCTACACATTCTCTCTCTCTCTCTCTCTCTCTCTCTCTCACACACACACACACACACACACACACACACACACACACACACAGCCAATCCACCTTTTTCGTCCTCCCTCACTTCCCTCCAGTCTCTCCCTAACCTTTTCCTCCAATTTTCTCCGGCTATTCACATTCTTTCCTTCGTCTCTCTCTCTCTCTCTCTCTCTCTCTCTCTCTCTCTCTCTCTCAAGGAAGGCACCAAAAGACCTCATCCCTCGCGTGTTTCTCCGCCTCCTGCTGTTTTCATCTCCCACCACAAACTTCTGGATGGCACGAAGGGGTCTCTCTCTCTCTCTCTCTCTCTCTCTTTCTATCTCTACCTCAACGTTTTGTTATTTTTCATCTTTTTTCCAACTTTTGCTCACTTTTTCTGTCATTTTTTTTTTCTGTTCCTCCCTGTTTTCACTATTCTTTCTGTACTACTGTAATGCAAATACACACCTCCTTTCGTCTTATGCGTCCATTTTCCCTTCCACTCTCTCTCTCTACCTAACACACAGTACCGCTTCTCCCCCAGGTTTACTTACTCCTGCCTAATTAGAAAAGAACAATACTGTCTAATTCTATTTGGCTTCCCCTCCTCACTTAAAGTATGAAAACCCTGTCTGTCTCTCTCTCTCAAGACCTCCCTCTCCATACATGTGCGCCTCTTTCCCTTTCCCACTCACATGAACTTCTCTCCCCTATTCACACACACACACACACACACACTTTCTTAAACATGCAACTCTCACGTTTCTTCGCACAAACGTGTCTCATACGTAATAATCTCTCAGACAGATATTTTTTTACCCTTTGATATTGTTACATATTTTCTTTCACTCCTTACTCCCCATTTTTTTTCTTTAATACAATACTTCCCTCTATCTTCTTATTCCATTTTCGTGTCTCATTATACTCTTTATGTCTGTCTTTTTTCTTGCCCTTTTTTATCGTCTCATATTTTTCTGCCTTTCTCTTCCATTTCCTTTTCTATTTCATTTTTATTTTATTTTCTTATTAAATATTTCAGTCTTATCAAATATTTTTTTAACTTTCCCCCTAGCTTTTCTTATTCCCCCCTTTCATCTTACTTTCTTTC